>NW_026038078.1:0-150000 GCF_023373825.1 Bactrocera dorsalis
CCACTCAGAGAGAGAAATACAATTAGATATTTATATTCGCTTATGCTCTGGCATTTAGTGTGATCATTTAGTTGTGGATTGTAGAATGGATTGCAGACAGAGTCGTTCCAATGAGCATTTGTAGGAATCTAAACAAATGCATATGTAGAGACCTAAGGTAGTCTCAGATCCGACGAATGCCTGTAATAGGCACTTTTCTATAATTAAAGGAGAAGGTATTTTTCTTAACCAATAACACCAATATGGAGCATAATCCGGTAGACATAAAAAATACATACATATACAAAAATATTTTATGTGGGTTAACGGAGATTAATGTGAGCTAATTGCAAAATTATGTATGTAATTAAACCATAACCGTGTCTCACCATAACCAAGTATTAGGGAGCTTCCACATAGATACAACTTCATAAGATAAACACCGAGCGAAACGCACTACAGTGCCCTAAGGGGAAGTAGAGATACAAAATACGTATTTACAAAATCACTTTGTGTTCTGTTGACCAAATGGCTACACACATACACATGTACGTTAATATAGCTTCAGCGATTAGTAATGCCTCACGCCCTTTAACCCAAATATTTTATTGCTTTAGCTGCCAAACTGGCGACATCGCTGAAAATACAACATTTAAATCTTGACTGCGCAACATCTCTGTCTCATTGCGGAATTACGTCACTCTTTGTACATCTACACACCTCTACACGCGTATCATCTAACGGACAGGATATGCACAGTCATGTTATAGCCATTAGGCGTACATATACCCAATTACAATCTTACTTGTAGGGATGTTATTTCATGTCCCTACAAATAACCATTGTGGGCCAATGTAAGATCTAAATATTGACATGAGCACCTGATTAACTGTAAATAAGCCATTAAGGATGAGTTCTGCTTAACTACTTAATCATATCTGAAAATACATATACTCTCATTAAGGCATGTATAAATATTTTGATGAGACCACAAAGGATCTATTTTAATGTTTATGCCGCAGATACACATACATTACATACTTAGTGGTCTTATATACATACATACATACATGTATATGTACATATTTATATATATTTATTTAAGCTGTTGGGTTACCATGTACTTACAGAGCTGTGATGTCCAAAGTGCTCATGTTTGGCGCCATGTTTGCCCATGTGATAATGGTGTATGGGTGCGCCACTTGGCGGGGACGACAGTTGCGATGGCGGACTATGGCGGTGGTTGTGGTGCTGTTGTTCCTGATGCTGCTGATGATGCGAATGCGGGTGATGATTGTGTGATGTTGGCGGCGATGGCATGTTATGGCCGCTATGTGGCAAATGTGATGTGTGCTGCATACCAACCTGATGGCCATGGTGATGTGGTACATGGCCCTGCGAGGCCTCCAACAACGTCGGTTGTATGTGCGTTACGAATTGTGCCATTTTAGTTGAGCGATTATATAATTTTTATGTATTAAAGTGAATAATAATTTAATTAAGTTTCCGAACGATTTTGAGCTTTTAATTTTTTGCAAATTTTCTAATATTTTTTCAATATTTTTTTGTAAGTACGCAGATATAAAATTCACTGAACGTGTACGTGCGGGAACACACGTTAAACTTTTGTATCTCGAATTTAAGTATATTTTTGTTCATACATACATATATAGTATATACTTTCACTAAAATATTATATTATAAAATATTTACATATATTTATTCGAAAGAAATTTCAATATTTTTTTACTTTCACCGCTTACGTGCCGCAAATTTTACATAAAATCACTTAGCAAATATACATATATGAGAGGGCATATTGTATATATTTTAAATATTTTTACTTTTCCAACTCTTCAACACATCTAATCAATATCCACTTTCTCCATGAACACTTTGAAGCAAACTTTAAAATTTCCACACTTTCAAAACGATTAGATAACTTTTCCATAAAAATATTTTCACATTTTGTGGGTATACCAAAACTGGTTGTGAGCAATTTGTTTGTGTGAGTATTTGGTGTACAAGTGGAGTTTTCGCAAAGTCAGCCGTCAGGACAACCTTTTGCCAGGAACAATGTCAAACAACTGATAGTGCTTTCGTAAAATGCTCTGGCTTTAGCCTTTGCCTTATGGCATTGCAGGATTTTCCACACACAACACTTCGCATCGCTTCGGCATCTACATCAGGCGAACCCATGCGACAAAGCCCTGGCCGAGTGTAAGTATTGGTGTTAACAGGGCCAACCACCTCGTCGCTGTTGGCATAAAATCACAAACAAATACAACGAAAACAAGGAAGCTACAACAACAAAAACAGACAAATCGTCTCGCAAAAGAATGGCACCGAAGAAAGCATAACACATTAAATGTGTTCCTCATGGTCTGGGATATGAAAAAAATAGACTAGTATTTACGTGACCCCCTTTGGCAGGGTGAGCAAAATAGGGTGTTGCCGCGCTTGCGATGTTGCTAAGATGCTCCACCGAGATGTCATCCATACAATTATGAACATACATACATATGTATGTATGCGTGCATGTTTATCCGTGCTGTATGTACATTTGTTTTGTATAATTTAGCCTTATTACATACTTAATAAGGAAGTTGTGCACTACATCCGGCATAACTTTATCCAAGCGCCTAAAATCCAATTTTTGACACACTTTCCTTGTAACAATTAAGACTAGAACATCGGTCAAGAAACAGATGTACGTTAATTAAGTTCGCAAATTCGACATGCTAGCCGCTGAGTTGGCCGAGCGTTCTTTTCACACACACCTAATTAAATATTTAGTTGAAATACATCTTTAGGAATCTGTTATCGTTATTATGGTCGACCTCTAAATTGCCATTTCGTATTATCCATTAAACTAACGTTGACTTTTAAATGTCAAATACAAACATCCTCTCGACTATAATATCAGAGTTGCATTAAAAATACAATATTTGTTAATAATGGCGGACATATACATATGTACATATGTGGTAAGAGAAACGAAGATTACGGCATTGTGCCATCGCTTTACGCAAACTGCTACGTTAAAGAATATACATACGTACTTCCGTTCTCTACTGCGCTGACGTAAGAACGTAACATTAAACTGGCGAGTATATGCAATATATAAACTATGGTGAATAACGAGCAACGACAACATTTTTTTATGGCGGACAAAACAAAACAACATAAACACTTGCGTTTGTTTGTAAGAATATACAAATGTGTTGATAACAACTGGTATGAAAAGACTACGTACACAGAGCGCGAAGTTCCAAAGTCCAAATCCGATGTATTGGCTTTCAATAATAAAGCAAGAGTGCTTTGCAATTTTAATTTTATTCGTATTCGCGACGTACCGTAAGCAAGAACGAAACTTCTCACAAACAACACAGTGTTCATCGGCATTTAGATTTTGCTAGACTCAATTTTTAGCTTTGGAATATATTTACGCAATCAAAAATAATTATGGCTTTTTTAAACAAGGTAAGAATACGAGAGAGTGATCATATCTTTAAGAAAAGATCGGTGAAAATAATTTAAATCAATTTTGTAAAGCAACTAGTGAGCGAATGTTGTTAAAATAGTGTGAAAATTACAAAAATTTCGAATAAAATTGTTTTTTGTTTTTAGGCCAAGTGCACATACATACATACGTACTATGTACATACATACATAAGTCTGTAAGTACATACTTATGTATGTATGTGAATGTGAATTTCTATGTGCAATGACGAGACGTCAGCAAACCGAACAAGTAGATTATTTTTGTTTGTTTATAAGCGTCAATTCTGTACTTTGACCCCCCATAAGTTGACAATAACCGCTAATTTATAGCTAGCTATGAGCAAATATTTTTGTTTTTTGATTTGGTGAATATTATTTTAATTTGGATGATTTGTTTATTAGAGCAACGCAACCTTGGGTGAAGTTATCTTGATAAGTACTCCATAAAGTAATAAGTGCATTAGGGTGCTTCACTTCAGGCGATATTTTTTTCCTTTGTGTTACATGTAAATCTTAAATAAAATGAAAAAAAATTGCTGGATAATAGGTTTTACATGCAACAGCGGATTTACTCATTGAAAATATAAATAACACTAACTAAAACTTTTTTTCGGTTTCGATTCGATTTTCGACGTGAAATTTTTTTTTTCACAAAAACTTGTGTATAGTTTAATAAAGAAAAAAATGAAGTTTTACAATTATTACACCAACAAAAAAATAAAACTTGTGGTTATACAATGCTAATGCTCAATGCAATAAATATATACATATACATACATATGTATGTATACTATATAATCGGTTAGATCTAAAATAATGTACTAGTTGTTTTTAGAGTAAAACGGATATCAGGCGGCTATTTTAAAAATTGTGGCTGTTTATTAGGATTGCATTAAATATAAATTTTCTTATATATTCGTACGGATTTATGGATATTGTTGTTTTAATTACGTATCATTGAGACTATATAATGTTAAAATCTCCCATTTACGCTGCTGTTTAAGAAATTAATAAATCGGTTCATTTAAAAGCATGCAAAGCATCCGTATGCACCCGTATCTATGACAATAAGATCTACATCACCGAAATATACACTAAGATGATGTTTACAAATTTTTTCAGCTTACGGCCACGCCTCTGCGTCAATTGACATCTCGCAGTTATGCCGCAGTTTCTCACGTCATACCTACCGGTCCCTCCTTCGGCATTACCGATGACCAAAAACAATTTCAGGACCTTACACGCAAATTTGTACGCGAAGAAATAATACCGGTGGCGGCTCATTATGATAAAACTGGCGAGTATCCATGGGATATTATCAAGAAGGCATGGTCATTGGGCTTGATGAATAATCATATTCCTGCCGATATCGGTGGCATGGATATTGATTGTTATACCAGTTGTCTAATTGCCGAAGAGTTGGCCTACGGTTGCACTGGCATCATGACAGCGTTAGAAGCGAGTGGTTTGGGTGTAAGTAAATGAGTAGATGGCAATCATCAACTGTTCTAATATGATCGATTTTTATTTGGCTACAGCAAACACCTGTTATAATTGGCGGTAACCAAGAGCAGAAGAAGAAATATTTAGGACGCCTATTGGAGGAACCTATAGTTGCCGCTTATGCAGTTACAGAACCTGGTGCCGGTTCCGATGTTAACGGCATTAGAACGAAAGCTGAGCGCAAAGGTGATGAGTACATTTTGAATGGACAGAAAATGTGGATCACAAACGGTGGCGTGGCAAATTGGTACTTCGTGCTGGCACGCACCAATCCCGACCCCAAAGCGCCCGCCTCTAAAGCTTTCACCGGCTTCATTGTCGACCGTGACACTCCCGGCCTTACGCCTGGTCGTAAGGAACAAAATATGGGTCAACGCGCGTCTGACACACGCGGCATCACTTTCGAAGATGTACGTGTTCCCAAGGAGAATGTGCTGATCGGTGAAGGTGCCGGTTTCAAAATCGCGATGGGTGAGTAAAGTTTTAAATGAAAGATTGAAACTGTTTTTTTTCATATCTCGTTAAGTACATCAAATGTTCATGAAACTAAAGTATTTATGTATATTGTTTTGTAGGTACTTTCGATAAAACGCGCCCACCTGTGGCTGCTGGTGCTGTCGGCCTGGCGCAACGTTGTTTAGACGAGGCATTGAAATACTCGTTGGAACGTAAAACTTTCGGGGTACCAATCGCCTATCATCAAGCTGTACAATTCATGCTCGCCGACATGGCAATCGGTGTGGAAACATCTCGTCTGGCTTACCGCTTGTCGGCATGGGAAGTAGATCAAGGCCGTCGTAACAGCTACTACGCTTCGATAGCCAAGTGCCATGCAGCGGATATGGCGAACAAGATTGCCAGCGATGCTGTGCAGATTTTCGGCGGCAACGGATTCAACACCGAATATCCCGTCGAGAAATTGATGCGTGATGCTAAAATTTACCAAATATACGAGGGTACATCGCAAATTCAACGTCTAATCATCTCCAGAAATATGTTGGAAGAGGCCAAACAGTCAGCTAAATAAGTTAGGAAATATATTTATTTATGTTAAATATGTATTGAAAAATCTAAATTAAATTTATGTAAGTTTTTTACGAACTGCTTGATTCTTTCAAGTAATTGCTATATGGAATAAGAAAAAAATTATAATTTAACTACATGGATAGGTAGGTCAAAAGAAATAAATCATACTACAAAACAATGACATGCAATTTAAATTTTTATGACATTACTTTTTATTAATTGGTTCAATGTTCAATGCGCACTAAGAACCCTATCACTTATCAGCTGAAACAATACGAAGACAGAGATATTGTTGTCCGCCTGGGGGTAGTTATTTATACATGTCTCTGCTTAGTGAAGCATTTGTTATCGCTGAAATAACCAGATTTGTATGTTTACTGATAGCAATGCCAAGAAGACACACATATGTCTCAAAAGCCTAAACTATTTTATATACAGTGACAGTCATATAAATGGGCACATCGCACTGCTTTTAATAAGGAAGTGTTTTTGCTGTTATCTACTTGTGACAGCCACATGTTAAATGCCATTGACTCCGATGCGTGTGGTAGGCGCGGGTTAAGAACGGACGTACTGGCATTGAATTGTGTCTATCAAATGTATTGGACCTTGATGAAATTGTTTTCAACGAAACCAATATTATTAGTCAGCATATGTTAAATTTATAACGCCGTCTGGTGGCTATTTTTGACACTTTAACTCTATTTGTGCTGAGGGAAATTAGATTACGTTAGATTAATCACATCACTTGATTTGGCGCAGTGGCACGAAATAATCCTAGCAGTGCTGATAAATGCAACATGTTCTCGTACAGATTCATTTTTCCGATAGCCGAGCACCTTTTTCTTGCGAATGCGGGGCAATCAAGACTAATAGTTGACAATTCTTTTTTGAAAATCCGGGACCATTCCGACTATGTGAACCCGACTGCTGTATGTATGATTAATTCCAATATTTCTTAATTTTTTAATAACAAAAATTTAGTTTATTTGTGGTTGGCACTGTTTTGTTGTACCATATATTAGTATATGTACAAATTTGATCCTTAATAAATACTTATACCAATTGATAACTATCAAAGTTTTCTTCATTACAAGCATAAAACACTTACGTTAAACAAAATATCTTGATTGTTATCATAAGACACTGTGTATAGTCAGATAATAACTCGGATATACATATCCAGTTCTCGAAAAAGAAAATTTCTAATCTTCAGATGCATTCGTAAAAACAACAGTTTATCTATCACCAATGCTGAAGCAAATCCTGTTCATTTACATACAATAGCAAGCACTCGGAAAATGTTTTTATTTTCGCTTTATCGCCCCAATGCGATTGCCATAAACTGCGCAGACGCGGCTCATATTCATTGCATTTGTCGCCTAAAGTAAGCGATAAAAAACTTGGAATTTGCTTCAATTGCTGCACCTTCTCCAAGCGTTCCTCATCCACAAAGTGCACGCAATTCAGAGCGCAAAGCTTTCGCAAGTGTAAAAGCTTAGATAATACAGTTAGAAAAGCGGCGCCACTTAATTTGTTATTATCACTCACGTCAAGTAGATCTAAGTCGCAGGCCTTTTGAAGATTCTCGGATATTTTGTATAAATTCATATCGCTGAGATGACAACCGCAAAGCTTAATGCGCCGAAACTTCTCGCACGTGCCGCTTTCAAAGAAGGATGTGATATGTTCAGCAATCATGGCCGCATTTCGTTCGTCTGTAGATGTGTATTCCTGCATATAGCTCAGATTAAGCTCTTTTAGGCGAGATGCATTTAATTTGGTTAGAAGTTTACGCAGAGAATCATTCGTAAGCTTGTTATAGCTCAAATCAATCGCACTTAATTGAAAGAAAGCCAAGTCAAAGTCATACAAATTCGTTAAGTTACAATTCGATAGTGACAGTTGCTGCAGAGACTTAGCCGCAGTGCTGCTACAAAATCTGTCCAAAATTCTTAAACTGTCGTTGCCCAATGGATTTTGACTCAAGTTCAGCTCTTCGAGCTCCTCAAGCCCACTTGGAATTGAGAGTAGTATGTCTACCCCTTCCGAAGTTATTAGGTTGCCTTGTAAATTTAACGTTTTCAGTTGCCTCAGTGTGGGTAAGGACTTGGCCAACTGACGGCAGCCGTCGTTTTGTATGAAATTATTTTTTAAATTAATTACTCGCAGGTTGGCTTGATGCAGCACTGCCTTGAATATAGGCTCGGTGATGGGCGGTAGGAGCCAAAAGTCAGCTAAACAAATAATATTCGATGTCTGTGTTTGCTCCAATGCAAACAACACTGCGCTATCAACATCTGCAAATAACGTTATCAATTACAATTATATTTATATTTTAATTAATAATGTGTTAACCTTTTTTTAGCTGGTGACACATTTCTTCGTAACGTTGACCTAGCGGCGATATCTGCCAATCCAAAACTGTTGCCAAAATCATGTTTTGTTCCAGCGCCACATTCAATGAATCATTCTCTTCGTAGGCAAAACCATCGGCGGTTTTTAAACGCAAAATCGGCTTCAATCCTACTAAGCTGTGTGGAGGAGAGAGCATTTATACAGGACCTATTAACACTGAGGGCATTTTCGTCTACATACTTGTAATAGCGTCTTGCAGCCTCTTCCGCCAGCCAACGTATGTTAACGTCATTCAATTTTTTTCGCTCAACGGGCACCAATAATAATTCATTTTCAACTTTAATTTTAAATGAAATCGTTGTTGGCATGACCGGTGTTGCTTGCACTTTAATTGGCGACGATTTTGAGGGCGATATGAGCAGGTGTATCGAAGCGGTTGTTGAGTCAGGTTCATTTGTTGTAGACGGTAGATCAAAGAAATCATCAGCCGATCTGGGGCTCTCGCTACGAAAGCGGCAAAAGCCATTTTCCAGTAATGACGATTGATGCTTGGTCTTGTTACCTCTGCCGATTGACAAATTTGAACAATTGCTAACATTGGACGAACCGGATAAACGCAATTTGCTCGTCTGCTTTTTGCGTTGCTGTTTCGTCGGCGCTGTTGCAGCTTCTAGCAGTACTTGAAATGCGTCATCAGGTTCAAGAGCGTCATCTGCACACCATGTTGAACTCATGGAGTCTGTGTTTAAATTTTCTTTAGAATTGGACGCTATTTCTTTGTTTGGTGTGTGGAAACGTCGTTTTTTGCGTTCTGGACCCAAATCATCAATTAACCAATCATTATCATCTATTTCGTTCTCATCCAATAATGCACTGCGTCGAGATTTTATCGAATTGGACGAACCCGGCTCGCAACTTAAGCCGTCAAAGGTATCCTCTTCAAATGTGTTTGCACGATTCGGATGTTTCAACTGTGCCATTACTGTTTTGTATTCCATGCCAGCGGATTTGTCACGTGGAGACTTTTTATTCGATTCCTGTGTTAAAATTAGTTAATAAGTAAAATTATAAAAATGGAAACAGAGACATGTGAAGTACCTTTCCAACTTTTTTACTTTCAGAACGATTGAGACTAGTACGTTTTCTACCACCACCGTGCAATTCTTCCTCCACCAAAGTTGTGTCACCGCTTTCCGATTCAACATCTGTTGCAGGCTCAACTTCAGCATTTGTTAAAGGTGCTGCCGATTTCTTACAAATTCCTGTCTTCGAAAGTGTTGCCAACAGCCTAGATCTAATCTCTTCATAATGGGCTTGCTCACCATCGGTCAACATAGCTGAACGTCGCCATTTATCCAAACCATTCAGACATGTTTCACCAAAATCTGTTTTAATTGCTGCATCTGCACCACGTTCTAAGAGCAGTTCCACTACATCGAGAAACCCATTCGAACAGGCATCATAAAGTGGTGTTATTCCATCACAACTTATACCGCCCTTATCATTAATAGCAACAGCTGCTCCACGGTCTAACAGTAGCTCTACTATATCGCGAAAGCCATGATTGCTGGCCTCATGCAAAGGAATCCACCCGGCATGATCGCGGACGTTAACCACATGACCTTGGTCAAGAAGTCGGCGCACCAACTCTATATTTCCCGCTATACACGCTTGATGCAACTGCGTTTCGCCTTTATTATTACGCTTTATTGTGAGGGCACGAACTCCTCGTGTTGCCCGATGAGGCCGTGGTTTTTCTGTCTCATCTAAGTCACTCATATCTGAATCGGTTAAGTCATCAAGACACACATCATCGCCAAGCTCAGGCGTATTTTCATCATGGACTACCGCCGCGTTGTCATCCGACTCAGTGTCGCTATTTCCATCGTCGTCATTTTGTATATGTACGCCTAGGTGATAGAAATGCAAATATTACAATAAAATATTAGTGCATATATTTTAAAAAGTTTTATATTTTCACCTCTCTCTTTTGCTTCTTCCAACAACTCATCCACAAGCATTTGCATCTTGTGTTTTAACATAAGACGCTTCAAACGCACAAACACGACACGTTCTTGTTGTGCTCGCTCGCGTTCATTAGTGTTTTTCGCTACTTGCAGCTTCGCTTTTTGATAGATATCTTGTATTGTCCAAAACGATTGTCGTTGGTGCTCACACACTTCGGCTATTGCACAAAGCGTTGAAAAGGCCTCAGACGGAATATCCTTATTAAGCTCATATTCCTTCCACAGATACACCAGTGCCTGATCATATTCTTTATTATCTTTATAAGTCTGATAGAGACTCACATAGATTGGAATTAAATTTTTCGGGGGATCCAAGTTTTTTTCAGCGCAACTTAACATTTGCTGATAGTACTCAATAGCTTTAGAATAATTTTGTAGTTGACAGCAACCATCACCTAGTTTCTCATACAAACTTTTCCGTTTCGAATAGTCTAAAGAGCTGGTTGTGACCAATTCGTCTAAAATTTGACAAATCTTTACGACTAAGTAAGAAAAAAAAAGAGAAATTAATTTTTCGACTTAATTTAATATGGAAAGGTATTTTTTAAAATTGTACTTACCAACTCGTAATGATTTCTCAATCGCATTTCGGTCGTTTTCATCAGGTGTGTTCTTCTTATAAGCTTTGGTTAATATTTGTTTAGCACTGGCAAAATCACCATCTTTAATTAAAATCTCCGACTTTGTAATAAGTGTTTCGCAAATTTTTTTGACCCTATTCGGCAATCGCTTAGCTACCTCCAATGCCAAATTGCAGTACCGTAATGCTAATGTCGAGTCATGCATTTTATAAAAATATAGCAAACTCATCGAAATATAACATAAGTGAGTTAATTCAAATAGGTCATGCGATTTACTAATTTTTATAGCTTTTTCAATATATGTAATTGACTCTTGGAATTCTTCCAAATGTTCTTTCACAACACCAATATTAAGATAGCAACGTGCCTGCATATCCAATTGTTCTTGTTTTGAAATTTGTCCTGAAAGACTACACAAAATTATGGAAAATGTATGTATTACTTTTGCGCAATGAAACCTGTTACTAGAACTCACTCCTTTATTAAAAGCAAACTCTTTAGAAAGGCACGTTCAGCTTGCCTTAACTGATCCATAGTGATCGATGCACTTTCTGTGGTGCTTTGCCCATGCAACAAGTGTGCCCGTCCCAATGTAGCGTAAGCACGTTGCTCTTCCACCTTATTACGAAGTCTTTTAACAACATCTTGAAATTATGATTGATATTAATGAATATTTAACAATTTATCTTAACTACACTCACCGAGATAAAGGTTTATGTGCTCTTTGGCTTCGCCAAATTCACTAAGCAACATATACATTTCTCCGGTCATTCTATGCGCTTTCGCCATTTCCAATTTTTTCCCCAGTTTGGCGTAAAGTTCTGCCTCCTGTAAATATTCGCGCATGGCATTTTGGTATTTTCCCTGCTGATTGTAGAAGTCTCCCAAATTGTTGCAGCAAACGGCCAGTTGTTGAGTATTACCTTCACTTCGCGCCTTCTCCTTCCGTTTGATAAATTCTAACAATGTTAACATCCATAAATTCACAAGTTATACCAAAATGTTATACTATAGTCACATACTTTTTTCATCCATAAGTCACTGTTTGTACTCCAACTGTATTAATTCATATAGATGAAAATAATTAAATAAATTGCATAGTATGACTTTTTGCAAAATACTACTTCACTTGATTTGCTGGTTGGGCGCAATTTTCGTAAACAATTAGGTATGGTGGTGCAACCGATCAATTTTGTGTTATCGATAACTAATAAGTTTTCAATTTTGTGTTAACGACAACTAATAAGTTTTTTTTACAAAACCATGAAACAACGAAAAACATTTTCAAACAAAATATTCGTTTAATATATATATGCACGAATATCAATTCTGTAAGAAATATAAAATGCATTACATAAAGCATATTTCCGAAGGCAATAGCGAAGAAGACGATTTCCCTACAGAAACTCACTGTTTCCTACGGGGTATGCAGAATATTCAGATGACATTTGAATTTTATTTACCTTTTCCACTTATTGTAGTCTATAGATTTTGAATTGCTTCTTTTAAACTTAAAACCGCCAAAGAATTTTTGGTATATACATAAGTACAAATTAGTTCCAAATTCATATCAAAACAGTATTATAGTTTAAAAAATGGGAGTAAAGGATCTATGGTCGGTTTTAACGCCACATGCTGAGAGAAAGCCTTTATGTGAATTACGAGGTAAAATAGTTGCTATAGACCTGGCTGGCTGGATCTGTGAAAGTTTAAATGTGGTAGATTATTTTGTGCATCCCAGACAGCATTTGAAGTAGGTATATGTTATATATGTATCTTATCTATATTCTTAATTTATTTTATAACCACTGATCGCGGCATTAATTTATTTTTGATGTCAAACAAAAGGAACCTATTCTTTCGAACGTGTTATTTGATATGGGAGGACGTGACTCCCGTTTTTATCCTAGAAGGCCAAGCGCCCAAACTAAAGAGTCAAATAATTTCAAAACGCTCCGAGCAGCAATTCCGTGGTGCCAAACCTAAACAAAATAAATTAGAAAAACAATCAACTGACTCTAAAGAAAAGGATAAAGGGAGGACAAGGTTTAACCATGTGTTGAAACAATGTGAAACCTTGTTGCAGTCAATGGGTATCCAATGTGTTCAAGCACCAGGCGAAGCTGAAGCATATGGCGCATTTCTTAACAAAAAAGGGGTATACAAATAAGTTTATTATATTATTGACTTTTTTTAATTTTTTTATGGAGCAGTTAGTTGATGGAGTGATTAGCCAGGATTCAGATTGCTTTGCCTATGGCGCCATTCGTGTCTATCGCAATTTTTCGGTGTCCACTCAGGGTGCCCAAGCAGCACAAGGCGGTGCAGTAGACATCTATGACATGCATCAAATAAAAAGAAAAATGGGTTCGTATAAATGTATATACTTGTCATATAAGAATATATTTTATAAACAAAATCTTAATATTATCTATCAGATTTCGGCCAAAACAAAACTATTGTAATGGCACTACTGTGTGGCTGTGATTACTGTCCTGAAGGGATCGGCGGCATAGGGCGAGATGGTGTTTTAAAGTTATTCAATAAGTACAAAGAACAAGAAATATTAGAAAGGTATAATAAGACGTTTGAATACCGTTATAATACGAATACACAGTATTTATTTTTAGAATAAGATCGTGGCGACAGGAAGACAATAAATATACTGCTTTGGAAATGCGAGTTGATGACAAATTGATTTGCAGCAATTGCGGACACATGGGACGTACGCAAAGTCATACAAAGAACGGATGTGGAATTTGTCACACTAATCGTGGTTGTGATGAGAGTTTGTGGAAGTAAGTATAGAGCCGCTTAGATTTAATGGAAATCATTTATTTGAAAAATCTATTATTGAAACATGTTATTTCTAATTGGCTTATAGAGAAGAACGTTTATCTTTGAAAGCAGAACTTTCATTACGTAAGAAGGCAATGATGGACCCGTTTTTTCCGTCCGAAGAAATCATTGCTGAATTCCTCAACGAACCATCCACAGTTCCCACTCTAACTTTAACTTGGAGACAACCGAACATAGTAAAATTTGTAAAACAAATTGGACATCTGCTGCAATGGCCCGAAATTTACTGCTTTCAGAAGTTCTTACCGATTTTAACACGTTGGCAAGTACAAAATTTAAGAAAGAAAAAAGATTTGAATGCAGTCTCTTATATATCGATAAAAGAAATAGTAAAAAAACGAACTGTACGAGGAGTAATCAGCCTTGAAATTGTCTGGGAGGATGTGAATGGTTTCTTCAATGGTCTAATACCAGAAAATCAGCTGCAGGAATTCGAAACAGAAAATACGAAGGGCCTTATTGGACTTTGGAGCACAATAGAACCGTTTTATTTGGTTGAAAATGCCTATCCAGAAATGGTAAATGCCTTCTTAAAATCCAAGGAAAAACCACCAAAAACAACAAAGGGTCGGCGGAAGGGCAAAGCACCTGGTAAAGCCGTGCTAAGCTCGCTAGAAAATTTAACCGACTTAATAAATGCTACCGAAGAAATAGCGAAGGGCATTGAACCAAAAACCAATAAAATAAAGAAAAGTACAAGCAAAAAAGGTATTCAATTGATTGACAAATTCTTTAAGCATCAGCATGTATCTGCTGAAAATGTTACCCCTATTAAAAATAAAAGTTTCTACAGGATAGCACAGTGTTCTATGCCTGTTACGAAAACTTTGCCATCAGATTTAGAAAGTGATTGCGATGATTTAGCACATGAAATTTCAGATATAGTACGCGGAATCGTTAATGCTGACCGAGTTGTCCAAATTACCACACATAAAGGACAACCTTTACATTATGAACCGGTTACAGAAAATTTAAGCATTTTACTTAATGAATGGAGTATTAAAGACGACCTGGATTTAATAGCTCACAAAAGAAATTTGTCAATTTGTTCGCATAAAGATGAAAATGGCACGCCTTTATCGAAGCGAATATCGTTAGATGACAGCTTTGATGCTTTGGTAAATGCGAAACGGCACAAGATTCGTAACTTAACGGAAAAGGCGAAAAGATTAAATTTGTTTACCAACCCAACAACCTCACCAAAACTTAAGTCACATGTGGATCGTTTTGTAGAGCAACACTGTCCACATACATACAGCTTAAATGGAAGCGAGCAGCATCTAAATAAAATATATGGGAATGTATCGTCGGAGAATGAAGATGTTGAAAATATAAGCTATTTTTTTAATAAAGGTAGTCGTGAAAACGATGAATTCGAAAAATTAATGGATTTAAGCTTATTAAATAAACCAAGAACGACATCGATTTGCAATACTTCAGATGAATTAAGACTAATTATAAACGAAAGCAGTGATGACTGTTGATATTTACTTTTGTCCGTTTCTAATACGTTTATTTGTAATGCAGTACGTTTATAATATACGCAGATGGTGTGTTAATAAAAATAATGTGATTTTTTGCATTATTGAGAAGTTGAATTCGTCAATAGTATAATACTTATTATAGTATATTCAAATATGCATATGCTGACTCAAAATAAATTAAAAAAATGCGCCATGCCACACTTCTTAAAACCTGTTATATGAATATACAAACATGTAGTTGATTAGTACATTAATATAGTTATTGCTAATCAGTTTCGCACATTTTATCTCTTATAATTTGTATAAATATTTATATATCTTTGATATTTATATTATATATTTGTTGATTTGCTCAAGAAATATTGATTAATTTATGGCTTTCGTGGCCGAAAGACAAATATTCAAACTACCATTTCAAAAAAGGGTCATAGAATTATATACATATCTATGTATGTATGTATGTATTTTTAACTTAGAAAATTTTCATAAAACCATGTCAACCTAAAACTCCTTGAATTTGGTGTCACAATACGGAACCCCTGTTTATTGTAATACTGGGTATTTACAAATACTGAAGTTCATGGCAACTAAGAAAAAAAAATCATTTTGAAATTGGTTTCCAAGGAAACACTATACAATAACAATCGAAAAGCAATCGTTTCAGACGTTTAGTCAATGTTTAATTCAAAAAATTAATTTTTTTGTGCGAATATCTTTTTTAATTAAATATATAAAATGGATGAGTTGTCGGAATACTCCTCAGAAATTCTAGAATTCATGCCAACACAACAGTTGGGGAAGCAATGTAAAATGGTCGGAGCTTGTGTAAGCACAGACTTTGAGGCAAGTAGTCAGGATAAATCTGTGGAAACCACACTTCGTTTGCACACAAGCACACAAACAGAACTCTCCACCTCATTACAAACTCATGTTGATGAGCAAAGGCTTGCGTTGTGGTTGAGAAAAATTTATCCCGCTGTTGAAGCACAACTACTCAAAGGAATTACCCCTTTAAACAACTGCTGTGAGACTGTTGATCACGCTTTTACCTCTTCCAACGAAAAATTGAAAGTTCAAATATATCAGAAGATCACCGTTGGAGGCACAGAAAATTCTCAAGGCATCGCAACATGGTTATCTGTACATACAAACAATGCACCCATGCTAGTAGTAAGCACCAGGTCACCACATGATAGCTGGTGTGATCATTTACAGCAAACCCTAAAGCTGTTGGTACCCAACCGCATGCAAACTGCTAACCTAGTTGTTTATACAGAATTCAAAAATCTGCCGCTTAAGGCATGTCTTGGTTGCCTTAGTACGAATACATTCAACAAGAGCATATTTGCTGGCTCCACCATGGACGGTGATATACATATATGGGGATGTCGATCAAATAATCGAGTAGGAGATAATAAATCAAGTATAACTTTGGCCAGTACATATGAAATCGACGAACTCTGTTGTTCAGCATCTCCTCACGGTTGTGCTGTGGCTTTGTGCTGGTCAAGTGAAAATCGTCTGCTAAGTTTCCATTCTAATGGTTTCATCATAAGCTGGGTTGTGGGCAAAGAATTGATTTTGGAAAATGAGTAAGCATATCTAAGTTAATTGAAATTTGTTTTGAACACATTTATAAATTGAAAAAGATGTAACATTATTTTGAATAAGTATGGACGAAAACACTGTGATAAACTTCCGAAACTAATTATATTTTTGAATATCTTTGTCATCGTAATTTTTATAACCGTTAATATTTTTTTATAACAATCATTGTTGCCAAAAATATGAATTTTATTTAAATTTTAGAACGTCCATACTTAATTCAAATAATGTTTACTATATGTCAAGCGGAAACAGGTATTGTATAATAATATAATTCTTTTTGCAAAGTTTCCAGATAAAAGTGCAAGTCAGTGAGATTACAGCGGCTATTTGTTTGAATGCGAATACTTGCGTGGTAGGCGTCAAGGATGGTTCCCTATTTTTATGTACTATAACTAGCTTCGGTACAATGCGAAAACAGATGGAAGTAGTACCGTTGAAAAAACATTCATTTATGATCACAACATTAATCAAAACCGTGTTCAATAATTGTCCATCGGTTTTAAGTTGCGATTTAAGCGGACAAGTCCTTTGTCACAGCATATCACATCCAGAGGAGGTGAGCATTTATTACACACGCGTATATATTAAAATATAGAAATATTTAAGTGCCATTTTAAACAATAATTTCATTTCATTTCAATTCATTTAATTTTTTAAAGGAAAGTCGGGTCTTACGCATTCCGTTGCCTTTTAAAAATGCCATTGCCTGTTCTAAGGATGGACATGTTATCTATTCTCCCGGGGCTGATGGCTCTTTGGAATATTATAAGTAATCAATTTTTAATATTTATTTTATGAATCTGCACATGTAAGACTCCTACCTACATAAATATATGATTTCTTGTATTGCAGCATAGTCAGTGGAGTTCATTCTATTGTTAAAGGGACTTTACGTGGCAAAGGGAATTTCATCGCCTGTAGTGATAATGGGTACTTGTTTAATTGTATATTATGCTCGTAAACTGTAGTTGTGTTGAGAACTAACTTTTTCCACCACATTCTCAATTTGTATAGTAAATTTCACTTCTTTTTAGAAACTGGATCATCACTGGACTTTACGCAGATGACTTCCAAATATTTTATATAGACAATTAGATGGTGCATATGAAGAGATCGCATGACAAAATATGTATATTTATAAACGGTATATCTGCTGCAATGTGTAAAAGAAACAATAATAAATAATATTAATTTATAATAATTGGAATTTATTGTGTTTAATTTTACTATGTACATATGCGTTTAATTATTCACTCTCGTTTATACACAAATATTTGTTGTAAAATTGTATGAATAATGCTTCATGACTGCACATTAATTTTTCAAGTATATTTAAAATAATATGTGTATTGTATAATAACTGTTTATTTATAATATAGATGTAATATAAAAAATTTCATATGTTTCCTTCAATACAATTATCAACCATTTAATCCGATTTGCTTACAAATCACAGACACAAAATATTCAAAAAAGGTGTTTCTTCATTACTATTATTCAAACATGTGTGCACACATTTTTCTTAAAAATGTTTATACTCACTTTGCTCGAAAAGTATTCCTAAAAAGTGTATAAAACAAAAATGTCCGCGATTGTAACCCGTAGTAGGAAGACTATATAGGAATTGAACAAAGAAAGAAATTATAGTTGTTGCTTATAAGCTTTGTACATTTTAAATGTGCCTTATAACAGGGTTATTAGTATCTTCTACCATGCTACAATAAAGCAAAAATGTTTATAAACAAATATAGTTATTTATGATCTTCACATATACATTTCTTTTTTAATTTCTCTTCCGTTAATAAGTAGTGATGTAAAGAAAATTGAATACACAGCAAAGTGTATTTGATATATGGTGACATTTTATTGATACATCTATCGCTATATGATCCTAGTATTTCTTACAGTTTACATAAAATCGTCTATATGGTATTATAAAGTGTTTTTCTTTGCAAAATATCAGATCGATAGAAATATATTAAAATTGTAAACATATAAATTTAACAATTTACATAAAATATATCAAAAATATATATATACTTGTATAATGGAAAAAAATTGGATCCTTAACGCGCACTCAAATACATATGTACATAAAATTGAATCCTCTAAGCTTCGAAAGATTGATATTATCAAATTTGGCGCTGCCAAAATATATAGTTAATACAATTTCCTATCAGCAAAATATTGAATTCTCGAGAAATAATACAATAAATAATCCTTTGATCATACACATACAACTAAATACATAATTAGATGCCAGCACGAATTGTATATGCTAAACGTATAGTTAGAGTAACAAAAAATTATATTGAAAATAATTCAGCTAAATATGTAATTATTATACAACAAGGTGTTTCTCAAGTGATGAAAAATCACTTAACGGATCCCGATGACAAACACCAAGTACGAAAAGAACTGTGTTAAATCAAGACAATATACATATATTCTCAATTAATTGAATAAGACAGTATTTGGATCCTCATTGTCCATTTGCTTGACGTGACGCAAAACATCTTTTTTCGTTATAACACCCAGCAGACGACTGAAAAGATTAAATGTAATGGTTAAAATGACACAAAGACTTTATGCATGAAGTTCAATATCTAGCACATGTTAGAATGGTTCAATTTTATTGACTAAAGAATAATTGTAAATAATTTACCCGTTGTGTGTCACTAGAGTTTGTCGTAAGCCCAACTTTCTGAACATATCCACCACAGTTTCCATAGGTGTCTGATCTGTCACCGTTATGGGTGCCATATCAAGTATCTTTTTCAACTTGAGCGGTGGTGGTCCCAAATTTTGTGTTGCTGCTGATGCTGAAGTGAATAATACTATTGATGCGCCAGTTATGCCCTCAATCAAGCGTTTGGCATTTCCTAAAGGAATACAGAAATCTCTTATTCTTTTATGTGTTGAAAAGTTTAAAGTTATTAATTTACCTATAGCTAAATTTAGATCCCTGCGCAGAACGAATCCCACTAAATACTGACTTTCTTTTGACACTACAACGGGATATCCATTGTGCTCCGTTTCTTTTAATAGCGTCTCGACATCATCCACAGTCATGGAATCTTGTGTGATTACATTAAGCGTTTCATTTCTCCTAAAAATGAAAATGAATTTTAATAAATTGATCATTTTTAAGAATATCATCAACTTACTTTGGCTGCATTACGTCGGCTGCCAGTGTTGTATGTGCAAACTCTTCTTTACTATCTAGGAACGGATAACCGTTAAGAGCTATATGCGCATCATAGATACCCTGAAAAAATTACAACGAAATAAATGGAAAGAGAAAATTAGCCAATTTGGAACACTCGTTTTCAGAAAAAAAAACTCACCTGTCTACCAAGTGCGTCGCCAACCCATTTTGAGGCCATTGCTGCCGCCATCAACGGAACTATATAGCCAACGCCGCCAGTCAATTCAAACATGATTACTACTAAAGAGACTGTCATGCGTGTAACACCACCCAAAGTAGCTGCTGCGCCTACCATTGCATACAATCCGGGTGTAATCAGATTTTTGCCATTAACACATTCACCCGTAAAGAGCCATATATTCGGATAGCTGTACGCAAAACGTTCCACGCCTAAAACAAAGTCAAGCAAAGATTAACACAACAATCTGGCAATAAGTTAACATAAGCATACCAATTCCTACAATGCGACCCATAATTGAACCCATTAAAAGGGATGGTATAAATAATCCCGCTGGCACTTTCATTCCAAATGTAAAAACAGCCAAAGCAAGCTTGAATACAAAAGCTAGTAGCAGTAAAATAATGGCATGATATACACCAGGGCCCGGCTCCGTTACTTCTATCGAAGACGTGGCACCATTTGTGATGTTCATACGCTTGTAATCGCTGAAATCAGTTAATTAGATATTTTTATTGAGGCGATTTAACTCAATATATAATTTTTGGGTACTAACCATAGTGGGTTCGTGCTGTCGGCCGGAGAGCATTGGCTAAAAAGCAAGTAAATAAGCTCGTTCATATTCATTCGAGTGAATGGATTAGGAAAGCATAAGATGCCAGTAACGAGTGTTACCACTAGCACTTCAGCAACAGGATATTGGCCAAGCTTACTAAATTTACGATAACGGCACCACCATAAATTTGCTTTGATGAAAATAGTACCGATCACACCCTACAATATTATTCACACATAAAAAAATTACAATGAAATTTATTTTCCAATTTTGTTCATGTACTTACGCCCATTATTCCTAAGAAGACGAATGGTATAAGCTCGAAAAATATCCAAGGCTTATTGTATTCGACGAAGAATAAAACTGAATGCTCATTACCAAAGGGTGTCAGCGAACGCAAAACAAATGCAGCAATCAAAGCACAAAAGAAAGATCGCCACAGTGTTTTTAATGGAAAGTAGTAAGAGACCTCTTCAAGCGAGAATAAAACACCACCAATTGGTGCACCGAAAGCCACAGAAACACCAGCTGCTGCAGCTGCAGATAAGATCTCTCTTTTCTTTGCTTCGTTGCGTCCATATTTGGGGAACATATGAGAAAATATATTGCCAATACAGCTGGCAATATGTACCATGGGACCTTCTTTGCCCAACGTTAAACCCGCTGATACAGAAAGCATCAGACCAACAGATTTAATTAGTAATGTCCATTTTCCCAAATAACCGCGAATAATAAAACCCGAAAGAATCGTCTTGATTTCAGGAATACCAGATCCACAAGCATATGGAGCGAACATGCGCACTAAAGATGCACTTAGTGCTGCAAACATCAAAGCCCACAAAATGAACCAGAAATAGGAGACAATATAGGCACCGGTCCCATTGCGATCCATACCCATTATCTCAGGCCAGGTTTTCCACTTTAAATAATCAAAACAAACACTTAAAATTATGCACACGTTATCTCGTAATAGTATCATAAATTTACCGTTGAACAATTTCCTTCCTCGAAAACGGACTGCTTGGTTGGCCAACAGCATTGCTCGCGATTGAACCAAAAAGCCTGCGGGCAAATACCATGTTTCAAATCGGACATCCAACTAGCGCCAATGTCGATCATGCCAGCTACGAAACCAGCAGCAATACCAACAAAGAGGACACAGAGCCAACCAGACCACGCGTCATGAGCACCCTGTGTAAATATTTCCTTTTATTACTTATCTATATTCATATATAAAATGAGTAATATAAGCAAACCTTTAGCAAATCCCACAATGAATCCTGCCGCTTTTTCACTATATAGCGATGGCGCATGCGATCGCGGGCAATATCACGCTGCCAATCGATCGTGTGAAAATCATCGTACTGTCCAATACCTGGTATATCATCGTGTGCATCTAAATATTAAATAATTTGAAGTTCATAAATGAATACGTGCGTCTGATAAAACAATTTTCATATGTATGAGTATGTTTGCGCATATTTCTATAGCTTACCCGATACACCGTAGAACGCCATTCCACCTTTGCCCATGAAAAGAACAAATTTTTAATAAACGTGAATATTCAATCGCCAAAATTATAAATATATACATACGTATATATCTACATTTATAGAAGTATAGTCAAATAGAAATGTGAAAGCAAAATATAAATTTCAATGGGAGTATAGGTAAGACGCTGCTCTCTTTGTTCAAGTGTAAAATATTTTAAACAGTCCGCATAAAAAGATATTATCACTTTTTAAACAATCTATGTGTAACATGCATTCATACATAAAGTATGTGCCTTTTAAGTAATGGGAATGTCTGTTATCTGCCATGTGAGATACCTTTGCAAGTGATCATATACTTCTATTGTAAAGAAAATGTAATGCGATTACAAACATATTAAGCCATTAATATTATGTATAATTCCAAATATCAACTTTCCATTACATAGGTTCTCGAGCAAAGCATTAGAAAGATGATCATTATTGTAGATACAATGTCATAATTCAATACATCTGTTGAAGCATTGGTATCATTTTATAATCAGTTTAACATGCTAACATTTTGGACAAAAAGTCGAAAGCTTACTGGATCTGATGAACATTAATTCAACTAATGTTCTGTGTAGTTATCTCTTGATTATCCAATTAAATTAATCTGCTCTTCTACCAAGTGCTAATGAGAGTGTAAATTGAATGCGTCAAAAGTAAACGAGCCCACAACAGAAGCAGACGTTGATAACAAATAGTCTGTATGCTGATATTTCGATAATTGGCACAGAGCATGAACAATTCCCACCTAACGCTTGCGAGCACGATTAAAGGCTTGCTTCATACTAGCTATTAGTTTATTAAATGTTAATATCAACCAAAAAATCATGTAGATAAAATATTAACGCATTTAAAAAATTAGCGATTGGAATTGTAACACGAATGAATGTTCTCGTTCACGCTTAGGTGCATACAAATATTTGTATTTATTCCAGTAGCAATAAATAAAATAACAATTTATAACAATCTTGGATGAACGTTGAATCATACACACATATGATATATAGACAGTTATATTCACAAAAATAGCAGCGCACATTTATGAAAACAGATAAGTGGTAGGTATTCTAACAATACAATCAAAATATTATTCAACTTGTTTTCGGATACTACCCTTTAGACGAATAACAACATGTATAAATTACATTAGATTTCTTTACATTCATTTAGCAAGTTAAAAGATTTCAAGGTAGGTGAAAAATTTCATTAAAATAGCAGAGAAACTGCAAAAGAGTTAAAAATCATGTAGGTATTAATAGCAAATGATTTCTGATAGAAAGAAATTAATTTTTTTGTCCTAAGGGGTTTACGCTTATTTTGTAAAAAAAAATCGGTTTTTATATCCTTGTATATTAAGTTTGCCACGAAGTTTCTAAAACCCAGACATAAACCTCGGATACATTATAAAATATATATATAAATAATCAGCACAACGAGCTGTGTCGATTTAGCCAATTCTATCGCGCATATAAATGCCATAAAAACTGAAATTGGCATGGCGGTGCAACCAAAGTAAACGTTTTCTCTATTTCAGATTTTTTTTTACAAAACCGGGTTTTTTTAATTATTCAAAGACCGCATTTACAATTATTAACATACAGTTACGGACAATAAAATACAATTACCAATAGTTCTAATTTTTCGTTCCAAAAAAATATGAATTTGATTTAAATTCAACCAATATATTATATTTTTATTATTTACTTCATGTCAAGTGTTATTGGTAGCAGGAAAATATTGAAAAAAAGAATTCATAAATATTGCAAAAACAAAGGAAAAATACAATTTTCAAAAATTCTGACGAAAAGAATAGATCATAATATCTTACAGGATATGGGAGTATGACTTCTTCAAAAATTTTAACGTATGTTCATGGTTTTTATCAAAAAAATAGGTCTAAATCACACTATGAGAAACAGCCCCAAACTACCACCTTTCGAGACCGTTCCCACGACAATCGGGTCTACGTAACCAGAACGGACCCGGATTTTCATCCGGTCAAGGACTGTCAACTCGACAGAATTCTAACTTGTATTATTATTCCAATTATTTTATTATATCGGGTTATGTTAATCTGAAATCACAATTTCTCATTAAATTGGTGTTGCAAATGATCAGTTTTTTACATTGAAGCATATCCCAACTCCCAGAGCTATTAATGTGAATATAACTGTACGATATGTGCAGACGTATATATTACGGCATTGGCAAATCTAAACATCACATTTGCAGCTCGAATACTCACTATCATTTGCATCGCCGAAGGCGCTATGTGTTGGAACATGGTGATGATTTCGCATGTAATGATCAGCCTCCATATCTGAGTCAGCCGAAGTGTGACGTTTGTAATTAAAACTGGACGAATGTCCCGCATCTCCTGGACTTGAATGGGGTGTGATGTCAATCATTTCGTCGTCGTCGTCGTCGGGAACTGTGAGAGAAGTTTTAGCAGCAGAGCCGTTACCCTCTTTTGTTAGAGATGATGTAGCCAATGGATGATCCTGAGTATCAGTAATATCTCCTATGGCTCCTGTATGACCATTCGACTAAAAATATTAAAATTTTATAAATTAGTATATATGTAAATGTTGTGATAATTTTAACTACTTTAAATTCCCGAACTGAAATATACTTATTTGCCACGTTGGGAATACAAATTCTTATAAATACTTCCGGTAAATCAAAATATGACTAATGTTTGTCTACAGCTGTTTGGACGAATTAATATCACCTTTGCTGTATAGTAAACAAACTCATTCAGTAAAAATTTAACTTCGTTTCGAATCAAAGCTTTTGGAATTTGATATACTCCCTCTTAAATGTACACTCATGTACAAATATCATTTACAGTAGGCGTATAACTTACATACCTTTTTTAATACCGACTGATAGGCTGTAATGTAACTATTCCCTTCAGCTGCAATCTCCCTGCTGCCTTTTAGAGGAAATTTTTCCATTACGATTTAGTTTATACTTTAGTGCAATTCCACTAGAAAAAAAATGAAACATTTCTAGTTACATATGTATTTTCACCATTGAAAAACATACAATATATATATAAATAAAACGCACATCGGTTATGGAATACATAATTGTAAACATTTATCTCATTCCACACTAACAACCTTTATAAAATGTTTTTAATTACAACTGGATTAAAGTTTCTCAAACAAAGAAATTTGTATTATAAATACCACACAAAATGTCCACTACGTTCACATTAGTTTAACATTACTGCACACTTCAAAACATTTCACACCAATATGGCGAACATCCTTAGCAAAACATTTTTAGTAAATAAATTTAAAAAAAACATACTCATCTCAACAAATTAAATTATTGCGCAAACTTGAGCAGGAATCACCAAATATATTTCGAGAAAATGAAAAATTTTATTTGCACTCACACACGATCAAAACGAATGAAAAAAGTTAATGACGTCCTAAAACTTACGATACTCAGAGTTGCTTTAGTCACGAAAAAAATCGTTTGAATTAAAGACTTAAGTAGTTATTTTTACAATTGTCCAATTGGCGCCCGCGCAAATTGTCTTGTATCAGAATTTGATGCAAAAATGAAAATGTTTTGGCTTTTATTCAATTTCACAGCAAATGATTGATTGCAATAGAGTTAGGATGTTAAATTACTTACATTAATGCTTTTTTGAAGTCAGATGCAACCCTAAACATAAAACATACCTGACTTAGTTTAAAAGACAGCTGATGTTTAAGGCTAGAACATACTATTATGGGTTGTCAAAAAAGTCTTGCGGTATTTTCGCTAGTTGGCGCTGAAAGCGCGTAGTTCTAGTTTTATTCGAAAGCATCGGGTCATGCTATACCTTTTTGGAAAGCTCATTTCACGCGCTAACGTGTTTGATTGATTGTCGTTTCTTTTAAGTCGTTCGTTAGTTATAGCGTCGTAAACATGTAGCAAAATAAAGAGAAAATACGACATATTTTACAGTACTACTACGACAAAGGCAAAAATGCATCTCAAGCCGCCAATAAAATTTGTGCAGTTTATGGACCCGATACAGTTTCCATTTCCACCGCACAACGATGGTTTCAACGTTTTCGTTCTGGTGTAGAGGTGGTCGAAGATACGCCACGCTCCGGTAGGCCTGTCGTCGAAAATTGCGATAAAATCACTGAATTGGTCGAAAGAGAACGGCATAGTAGCAGCCGTAGCATCGGTCAAGAGCTGGGCATGAGTCATCAAAAATTCATTTCAATTTCAATAAAAATACCGCAAGACTCTTTTGACAACCCAATATTTATTTCAAATCTGCTCGGAAGTCCGTATGTAATTATGTCGTTTTCCTATAGTTAGATGTATGTAAATAACTATTATATAGTTGTTGTTGTCATAGCAACAGAAAAGATCTCTGATAGAAATAGTTTACTTTATCTAAATTTAATATATTTATTTCAAATGTGACAACGCTCTAGTGCCCTATTCGTAAATACATAAACAACAATTCTAACAGTATTTTCGAATGTTACCAAAGAACGGATATTGCACTACAGCTGTGTAATCAATTCCGTTCGTTTATGTTAGTTGGAAATAACGATATGTTGATGTATGTAAGTTTATATCCAAATTTAGAAAGTTGCAACTGATTTGTTATAGGATTTGATAGATTTTCAGGTCAGACATAAGTACATATGGACAGTTACATAAATGAAAATAGTACTGCAATAACTTTTTATATTATATACATATCTTTCCTAACATATTCTATCCTGCCAAGTCAGCAGACAGATTATAAGATAATCCTCAAAAATAAAAATAAAAAAATAAAGAAGTTATTTGAAAACAATTTGAAGATAAGAAGTTCCCCGAAGGTAAATCTTTTGACGAACAAACATGTGGTTGCAAAAATAAAGTTAGCAAAAGAACGTTTCAATATCCCATCTAAAAATTGGCGAAATGTGATGTGGATCAATGAAAGCAAAATTGTTTATTTTTGGAGGAACAGAATCCAGAAAGTATATCCGCCCACTACCAAACACATAACATCACTTCCAGTACACCACCAAATTTTTAATCATTCATCTGAGCATTAGGTATTGGTTTGCTCTTCGTACTATGGTGTTAGTCCTACATATTTTATATATAGCATCCTGAACCGAATAAGCTATGTAAACCTCTTGAAAGATGTTATATTATCATTTTCCACTTGGAAAATGTCTAACTATTTACATGAACACAGCTGTACATATGGTACACTTGCACTCATGTCATTAAGCCACATGAACGTTATGGGGAACAAATTCATAACAGTTCACTTTTATTGATAATTTGAAAAAAGTTTCACAAAATTAAATGAATTCAGTTAAAATATTTGTTTTCATCAAAAAATTTCAAATAAAGAATTCGATGTTTTGTTTAAAAAACTTTCTTTATTTAGTCTAGTATTTTGTTGGGGACCTTTTCTGCAAAATCACTTCCCTGAAGCGTTTGCTCATTATACGAACCAGTGAGTTACATTGGTCCGGGATATTTTTGCTCCATTCGAACTTTAAAATTTGCCACTGCCTAACCTTATTAGGACGTTTTCTTGACGCAACTGCTTTCTTAATAATCCTCCAAAGATTATCTATGGGGTTTAAGTCCGGCTTTAGGCGGTTTATTGCAGGCCAGTCCTTAACGACCCTGGTAAAACATCGACGTAATTTCCACTTAAATGGCTATGTAAATACTGGTAGTCATTTTGCTTCAACCTATGCAAGCAGTCCTACCCCGAATAAAGTGAATCAGCCCTATACCATGACTGATGATCCACCATGTTTCACAGTTGTTTTGTATATCGTGAGTTTAATTCTTGTAATGGTGGTCGCCTGACATTGGATTTACCATTATTTCGAAAAATATTAAACTTCATCACTCCAAGTCACTACATCCCAGAATTTTGAGATCCTTTGCTGGTGATCCTTCCCGATTGATAACCTTGGTTTGATGTCCTTTTTTGATAGTTCGGTTTGCGTCTTGAAATCCACCTATTTAGGGAGTTTTCTAGTAATCTAGGGCGAACTAACTATGCTGATACACGTAACCATTCTTGTGCTCCTTTTCCCCATAATATCACGGAACGCCAAAAAAGGAAACGGCTGGCTCTTTGCTATTATTTGTCTATCTTCAATGTCGTATTTCTCTGTTTATTGCAAAATATTTTGAACCCTTCCTCTAAGAAATGGAGCTGAGCTTTTGAGCGAATGTACATGTACTATATCAGAGTATGTACTTTTCCCACGATAGTCGGGGCTAAGTAACCGGAACGGACTCGGATTATTATCCGGCCAAGGACTACCAAAGCGGCAGAATATATTCCTCGAAATTACTTCAGAAATGTATTCTGCCGCTATAACAACAACAACAACAATAGAGCATGTGTGTTCAAATGTACTCTTTATTTATATGTTTCTATCTATATTTGGAAGGGCAATTAGGTGTTATAACTATTCGCTGGGGTTGTTTTTTTACGTGACGGGTCCCAAACCCAGCGTATAACCCTATGTAGGGGATATTTCGCCTTCTCACTTTAGCTCGCCTTCAAACGGATGTTCTTAGGCTACCCAGAGGATACTTGGTCAAAGACCGGAAGTCGTGAGCTGCTTGAGTCATATGTAAAAGAATCGTTTCTGGCCATTCCCAAGTGAATGGCGATCAGAGAATTTTCCTCACTTGCGTGAACTTCTACACATGACTCCATCCTCCCAGAAGAAGAATTAGGTGTTATGAAAAAAAAAACCAGGTAAACCTACATATGTATGCGCGAATTTAATTTATGTGTAACATTCCCACAAACTTTTAAGGGTTATTCGAGTTTTTCATTTTAACGTTATCAACAAACGAATTTGCCTACAATTGCCGATGTATGAAAATAAGTCTGTAGCATGCATGTTTGCATATTTGCCTCTAATAAAATATAATATTAAATAGTTAATATCTATTTGTTGTGTCTAAATGTGTTTAATTAACCGTTGAATGCATTTATTCTGCTTAATGTTACCCAAAGTCCTCCCTACGGATGGTAATAAAATATATTTAATATGTATGTATGATATATGCACATACATATGTACATACATGAACGCTTGCTTTTACGTATCCGTTAGCAATAAAAACACAGCACCTAAGTGTGTGTAGATAAAATAAATACACATGCATATTCAAATATAGCACTAACATTTGCAGAACTGTATTGGCAGAGTCTATAACAAACAGGTCGTAAAAATCTTAGATAACAGGAAACAAAACAACGCATCTGCGTATCTGCGTTTCTGATTTGTTTGATCTGGAATTGACACTCGCTATAGTTGCGTATACGGGACTCCTGCTGCGCTGAACATGCTCTGTTCAGGTATAAAAACCAAAGCGAATCCTCATAGTTCATCAGTTGTTATCTGCAATCCTTCGGAGATATTTCATCGCTCAGTGCAATATCGTTAAATAAAACATTTAAACATGGTTAAGCTAATTTGTCTGGTTTTCACTTTGATTTTCTGCACAATATTATTTTCATCTCAAGCGCTACCTACTCCCGATGAGGAGCGTTACATGGAAAAAGATGTAAGTTTCACCAAATTTCAAAATTTGTATGTTTATGTATTTACATATACCAATTCCAGTACAACCGCGAATTTTTGAATTGGCTCAACTCCATACAATACCCACAGCCTTATGCAGCCCCTTGCAAATATTACCCGATCAATAGTTTTACTGGACCTGTACCAAAACGAAACTCGGAGTTAATCAATTCATTGCTTAGCCTGCCAAAAAGCATGAACGAGGCTGGAAAATAAATTATGTATTAAAAAAAATACGTCTCACTGAACTAATCTTTCTGTATGTAATTTGAAAATATATAGATAGATACATCCGTTTCGAAGGCAACAGGCAATGGAAGAGATTAAGTATTCCCTATACAAATACATTTTTTTATTAATAAATTGTAAAACAATTCAAATATACTCTACTGTATTACGAATTATATAAAAAATGTAACACGTACAGTGCTTTAATAATAATGTTGTTAATAATATCGTTATAAATCATCAAATAAAAGTAATTGAAATATAAAAGAATTCCAAGAAAATTGTTTTATGGGTTGTAGTTTTTCAAAATACATCTACGTTGAGTTAATAAAGTATGTTCATCATATTATCATGAAGTAAAGGAAACTTATATGATTTGTTAAAGAAATCGATTAAAGTCTTGAAACTATTGGGTAAATTTTTTATTCTACGAAACTTTTTATCTCCCTGTACGTTGCAAACTTCTCTATCAAGTTACGTAATATCACATATTTCTGTAATTATTGGTGAAAGGGTAGAAGATAACCGCATTAGCAGAGAAACATCCAGGAATCACGCTATAAGATTCCTACTTTTCCTTTCAAATTTTCATATATTTGCAATGCCTAAAAGTATGTGATATAAATTGAATTTATTTTATACATATTTCATATACCCTATTTTGTTTGTCTTCAACCGACATAAATCCTTAATTTTTATACTTGCTTCCTATTTTGTAGATTCGTTGAAGCAAAAATTGGCCGAAATAATTAAAAATATACATTAGAGGTTATGAAATACTATTTAATATGTTTCCGGCTGGAAAACTGACAAAAATAGTCAAAACAAAAACAAACAGTTTGTAAGTATCTCCGTAACATTATATGAAATATATATAATCCACCCACGAAATATACGATTGTTAATCTTTAAATTTTGATCTGTAAAGAATTACATTTGTCTGTTTCGAATATGGCAGCCACATTTTAATTGTAAGAGAACTGGGAATAACAAATCGATATACATATATCGTATCGTAAATAATCAGTTTGTATTAAATAAACAACTGCAGATCTAATAAAATATAAGTTTAGTTGCTAACTATCACTGTGCGGCAGTATTATAAACAATTAAATTGAAACACGTTTATTTTGAATAAAAAACAATAATCTAAAAGTAAATATATATGAGTGTATATTTATATCAAATTTGTAGGTTCATGCTGTCATCACTTTCATAGTACACTGGCATTAAATTTGTTTACATTAAATGTTTTGTCTATTTCAGAGATGCAGTAATTTTTCTACTCAGTCGCAAGCAATAAAGAGTGCAAAAAATAATTTCAGAACTTGTTGTAATGGCTGGGTTTGTAGCAGTTCACACTGGTAGGGGAATTGACAACTTTAATTGAACATGAAAATATTGTTTTTCAATGATTTGTTCTTTAGGTGCTGGTAATTGTATAGATGAAACAAAATACCAGCGTGTTATTAAGGAAGCTTGTGTTCGAGCAACAGATATACTAAAGAATGGCGGTTCGGCCATGGACGCTTGCGAGGCAGCAATAGTTCGTCTTGAGAATTGTGGCAATACGAATGCTGGATTTGGATCTAACCTTTGTTGGGATGGTCGAGTGCAATGTGATGCATCTATAATGAATGGTTCAAATTTACACTTTGGAGCTTGTACTAACGTCAGCACTGTACGTAATCCTATACGATTGGCTCGATTATTATGTGATGGTCAATCAACTATGCTATCAATGGAACGAATACCACCAATGGTTATGGCTGGTAGCGGTGCAGAAAGATATGCAGAAGAACTAGGTTGCACTATGATCGACCCAAATGCAATGATTTCTTCTAAAGCAAAACTTTCTTATAATCATTATAAATCTAAAATATCGGCAATAACATCAGCTGCTGATGTACCTACTTCATCTGTTGTTCCGACTCAAGTCAGTGCACTTGATACGGTGGGAGCCGTGTGTGTAGATAGTGCCGGTAATACCGCTGCTGGTTGTAGCTCTGGTGGCTTATTACTTAAAGTGCCGGGCCGAGTTGGACAGGCAGCTACTTATGGTGCAGGATGTTGGGCAACTAACACAACAGAGACTTCCGTGGCCACTTGTACAACGGGAAATGGGGAATATTTAATGAAAACTTTATTAGCGAAAGAAATATGTGTCGATTTGTTAACAAGCGATTGTGCCGTAACAAGCTTACATAAAAGTTTAAAAAGTAAATTTCTTGAATCACCATTCCTTCCCGTTGATCAAGAATTGTATGCCGGAGCCCTTTCGCTTATTTACTATCCTCATGGCAATACCGGGGAAGTATTATGGAGTCACACAACAAAATCATTTTGTGTTGGCTACATGTCCACGCAACAAAAAGCACCAAAGGTGAGTACATTGAATAATGCGGTTTTATGAAAAAATTAATTTTTGTCTTACAGTTCATATATTCCCCACTGCCAACGTATAGTATAGCGGGAAGATCATGTGTAGTCAATGGGCATAATTTCCATTTACGCGTCTAATCGCCGCCTCAGCTGCCATAGCCTGCATTAATGATGACAGCATTTATTGTGAGTGCTGGCGTTGCATGTATTCAACATTCTTTATTTATTTTCGAATGTTTTCGTGTACAAAACAAAATGTTTATATACATACATATACTAAGAAAGCACAATTGTGATCAAGAATTTCCATTCGAAAGTCATTTTTATTCAAAGATTGTGTGTTTATTATGTTTGTAAAGTATATATTAATTTAAAAAAGGCGATTTACAAAAAGTAAATACATACTTATAAAAAATATAGTAAGTATATAGGACGATTTATATATGATATATATATAATATTATAGCCAGCTTAACAAGTATTTTTGTATTCAATTGTGAGGAAATGCTTTTATTTTTGCCAAAGCATGAGTGACCGAAGCATCGATCGCCCGTATAGTTTTAAATTTATCCTTTATGTATGTATATAATACTCATAATTTCTATAGTAGATAAAGGCAAATGTGGTATTTCGAAAACTTGCAACATGTGTAAGCATTTATTGCCGTATTAGATGTAAAGATGATTTCTATAAACTAGAAAATGTGTGCATTTATAGTTACGGAATCGATATTTTATTAAGTAAGCGCTATACTAGAGTAAAATATATTAATGTTGTGTAACTCTTTCGTTGTGTATATTTGGAAGAAAATTCATAAAATAATTACTTTATTTCCAGCAATGACTATTCGAGTTCCATTAGGTATACATACATATGTATGTATATAAGTGGTAAATAAAATTGTGCGCATTGTAGGACCACTATGTATAACTATGCGAAAATAATCACAATCAGAGTAATAAGAAAAATCGTATAAATATTTTGAAATGGAAACCATGGTTTTTGGAAGTACTATTTATTTGGGTGAATCCCATGAATGTAGATGTGCATTTAACGAAAATCTAGCATGATAAAAATGAAGAGCCTCCATTAAATTCGAATAAATTAGAATTATTTCACCAAATGGCAGTGGTATGTTAAGAGGAAATGTACTGACTTAAGTTTAAATGATTTTCCAAACGAGTTTTGGAAATTGCTCTGCTATTGCATAGTTGCTAAACTGTAACTCAAAATTACTTAAGGCTTCAAATATTTTCGAAAACATTGGCCTATCTAATTTGCTTTTCATGTATTTTAAAGTTATATACGCGATACGTTTTTGAGTATAATAAGAGCTAACTACATATTCCAGATGGCTATTATCTAAACACATCCATACTCGTACCAAATACTGTTACTTTTATCGTCAGTACGTTTTCGTAGTGATTTATCATCCTGTGTTGCATTTGTGCTTGTCACTGGTGTTGAATTATTACTTGTTATAGTTGAATCACGTGATGTGCCCGGTGGCATGTTGCACTCCGAATTAGTATTACCAATCGTTGTATTGATGCGGTTGTACATAAGGAATGTAGTCGGATTATCGTTATTTGGAACGGATGACAAATTTGAAGGCGTCTGAGGTTCGGCAATGCCTACTCCAGTACCACCAACACCCATATCTGCCGACATATATGCGTCGCCAAGGGTGCCGGCACCTGTCAAAGTTGTAGATGTAGAACAGGCACTTGAGTTTAAAGCGCAATGAGAATTCGACATTTCACCACTGTCACCAACTTCACTGCAAGTACTGTTTGTTTCGGGTATTTTTTGGTGCTCATCGATTAAATAAACTGTGCGCCGAGAACCGGCTGTGCCCAGTGTTAAACTGCTACCCGTCACATCTGGCGCTTCAAGACTGTTGAAGAGAGAGAATACACATATTTTTACTATATTTTGTTAATTATTAAATTATTGCAAGTTGCCCAACAAAAAAAGTTCTAAAGGCTGGATATGTATACATATTGTATAAATATATTATATATTAATTGGCACGTACATTATTCGAATACATGAAAGCAATATTAACAAAAGTGCATGCTAATTTTATTTGATAAAAAAAAAAATAAATAAATCATTTTAGGCAGAAAAAGCTTCGAAATAATTTATGCACTACATTACTAAAATATACAAATTTGAGATTCACATGTTTGCCAAATAAAAATAACGTCACACACCATGAAACATGTCAAATATCTTGCACACTAATTGTCTGAACAAATTGTTCTAAATAGTGGGTGTGGGCGAACGTCGCCGGTACTGAAAGACAGCAACAGCTGTTCAAATGTAAAATTGTTAGTGTTGCAAGAGCAAGGTTACAAATAAATTGAAAAAATATACATATATGTATATACAAATTAAAATTGAAGTACGAAAACAAAACAAATACTATTGCTTTGTGTACAATGGTCAGAAATGATACGTCAGTGATATAAAAATATCGAGAGCGTCTTTGCTTTAGATAGTGTGGAACATGTTTACGTTTTTTTTTTTACTGGGGTCTAAAATATTTATTTGGCAGGCGGGCAAGTGAATTTAAGTTCACTTATTTTCTTTTTATTTGCCCACAAAAGCGTAAGCAAGTCATTAATGCACAACAATAATTGCAATAGCGATATGCGTTAACCCAGTTCATCGTACTATGATCGAATATTTACCGAAAAATCGCCTCAATACTTTTAATTTCGGTCTAAGCCCACAACCCATCCAAGTAAATCAAGTCCGTGCCCAGTTTCCATTAACATATAAACATATATTTGAAAGTAAAGAAATGTGTTGGAATAATTGGAATGAAATATAAAAAAAAAAAATTTGTTTAAATAATATATGTATGTAAACAAAAGTACATAATCGGTTCCACAAAATTGATAAGTTACTTATGTTTACTCACCCGTGGACGCTATTTCTTCGAGAACTATTCAAATCCGTTCGCTTTTGTGATTGCAAACTACTTCGTATTCCGCCGCGGGAAAGTGTGCTATCAATTAGGTCTCTATAATTTAATAATAAATCAGACACATATACATATGTACGGAAAAGTTTGTTTTTTCACAGAAACATATATTTTACGTATTGTACATAGTATGTATTAAATTCACTTACCGTTGCAAACTTTGCCGTATAGCCAAGTTGCGTTGAAGCAAGTGAGAATCGGATTCAATAGACATTGGTTCTTCTATGCTATTGTCAGAATCATTACCACCTGATTCAGAGCCAACCACGAATTGCGACTGATTAAGCCGTGAGTCATCCACCCATGAACGGCGATTCTAATTTAAATTGCGTTAAATTATATGTTTGCTATTTTTTGCGGAAAAGGGTACTACACTCACTCGACTTGTTGGCACCTTATTTATAAAGTCAGATCCGGCTTTCTTTACACGTCGCACAATACTGCTCGCGAAAGGTTTTCTGAAAAAAATATTATTTTAGTTATAATTTAGTAAAATTACATGTTATTATATATTTACACACTTTTTTGGCAAAACAGTTTCTGGCTTTTTGTAATGTTCCATTATTTTCTCCTCCAATTTTTCTTTTTGACGGCTCAAATTATGCAGACGCTCTGTATAACTTTTCTCTTCCTCGCGGAAATGCTGTTTATCCTCCAGCGAATGTGAAAGTAGCTCGTGATATTGCGTCAGCAATTGTGAAACATTGTCCATTAAAGTTTTTCGATCTATGTCCAGATGTGCATTTGTTTGAAGTAATACCTATATAAACGGAAATTTTAGTAAACAGCGAGAAACTAAGATAAAATAATTCACTCACTTCACACTGTTGGGCATAGTAGGCGGCATCACTTTCCATGGTTTTGATGTGGTCATTTTTGGAATCTAACTCACGTAACAGCTCGGCAATTTGTTTCTTTAACTTATTATTTTCTGGGCGTATCATTTTATATTGTTCCTAAAAATTAAAAAAAAAAAATAATAATTTTCGTTATAGTAGGTATTTGTAGGATGTAAAAATAATGGCAAATATTTTAGCATAATAGTTATTAGCTAGGCAACGTACCTGAATATTCTTATACTCGTTTTTGAAACGGAACAAATTTCGAAAATCATCTGTCAGCTTGGAATGTTCTGTTCGCAATATTGTTAAATCGTTTTCATAGCTCTTCAATTTAGCATTATCCTTCGTTAAATCCGCTATACGATTTTCTAAATTCGAGATATGTTCTCTTAATTCCCGTGCTTCGTTTCGAGAATCGCGCTGCATCAGCTTGAGTTGCTCTTTGTCAGCGGCAAGTGATTCATATTCTGTTGAAAGCTGATCATGCAAAGTTCGCAGTGCCATTAAATCATGTTGTACGTTTTTATTTTCTTGTTTAATGGACTCGCTTTGCTTCAACAGTTGATCCTTATCGGAGGCAAGCTGTGAATTAGCTACTTGTAATGCGACTAACTGGGTGTTTAGCGTAGATATTTGTGAACTCAATGTCACCACGTCTACATCGAGGCGCGCCTTTTCTGCCTCCAGTTGAACATTTACTGATTGAAGGTTTGTGTTGAGTGCGCTTAGCTCGGTGTTGGCTTCCTTAAGTCGCAAAATTTCGATGCGATCGCGCCCGGTTGGTGCAGTTAAGGTAACTTTGTGTTCGAAGCTTAGCTCCTGTGGCTCATTATTGGATAGCTCAATATTTTTTTCAACGGTGTAGATTTCCTTGCGATGACACAGCACACATATATCAGATTTTGTGTTTTCGTTTTGGTGTTGTTCTTTCGATACATTCAACATAATTTCACGAACTGTCTTAAAAGTTTCGGGATTGCGTACCAACTTTTCGACTACAGTTTCTACATTCAGCTCGCCATTATCGTCGGTATGGCCACTATCTGTTAAACCTAATTTCTCTAAATTTTGACGCACTTTATTGGTCGCTAATGTACCAGATACTAAATCATTGCGAAGTGTCAGTATTGTATCTGAATCAATTTCACGCTGAGTCATTAATTCTTGATTTAGTTTTTCCAGTTCTATGACTCTTTGCTGAGTTTGCTCAACTTTAGTTAGTTCCTTTGTAAGACGATCAATCTCTTTGGTTTGCGCTTCAAGCTTTGCTGTCGACTCGTCTAATTGAACTGATTTTCCTTCAGTATTCTCCTTCAATTTTGCTACTTCCTTCAAAAGACTGTTATTTTCTCGTTCACAAGCACATAGCTTCGCTTCCAAGTCATAAACTTTTTCTTTTAACTTACTCACTCCTTGTGAACGCTCCGTTAGCTGGTGAATTTCCTTTGTGCGAGTGTCCAGCAAACGATCTAAATCATCAGCGCGACGCTGTATACTTTCGTTAAGTGTTTGTAAGCGTTGTTTCTCTTTATTTAAAGTTTCTACATGCTGTTCCACGTCCAACAACTTACTACGTTCTAATTCGCGTTCTTGGCTTTGTCGTTCATACGACTTTTGTCGATCGTCCATTGTATCTTGCAGTTTTTTATTCTCTTCTAACGCACTTTTAAATACCTCTTCCAAAGCAGTATTCTGTTGTGTTAAACGTTGGATGTTTTCTTGCATCTGCTCAATTTTCAAAGAAAGCTTCTTTTTATCCTTTTCAAGCTCAAGAATTTTGTTCGTAGACTCATGGAATGAGTTTTCTTTTAGTTGCTCCAACGCAGCAGCTAATTGTTTATTCTTCAATTCCAGTTTTAAAATTCGTGTCTGAGAAAAAAATAAAAATTGAATACCCAAAATTTTAAAAATTATCAGAAATCAAAAATCAGAATAATTGCTACCTGCGCATCATTGGTTAGTTGTTCTGATAAACTATTATCCCCTGAATTACATTCGTCCTCATTGTCAGAATATGCGCTATCAAGCCTTTGAGTAGTGTTTAGAGTTTTTGCGGCTAACTGTAATTGGGTGTTTTCCTCCAACAGTTCTTCTAACTTGGAACGATCAACGTTTCTCTCCAAAGCCATATCGTTTAGTTTCTGTTTATATTTTATAATTTCAGATTCCAAAGTCATGACGTGCTCTGAACGTTTCCGCGCTCTTTGCAGCTGATCTTCTAGCATCTCCCTAAAGAAAATTGATTTATACTAACGTGTCGATATTTATTAAATTTTACGTATTTACTTAGTTTCTAAAAGCATTCGATTATCTTCGCGTAACTCCTCAACACGTGTCTTGTAGAATTCTGCGTCTGTTAATTTTTCGCGGAATTTTTGAACTTCAATTTCCAAACGATCAGCGCGTTCAGCTCGCTCCCTTAAGACATCAACTTCATCGCGGTATGCATACGCCCGTTTTGCCTCTGCATACCATTCTTGACTCTAAAATTATATAAATAAAACAAAACTAGTAATAAAACAATTTATACAATACTTCTTCAAATCTTTACTCACCTCAGCTCTTAATTTTTCATATTGCGCACTTTTATGATCGAGCTCCTCTCGCAATTCAAGTTGATTTTCAGATTTTTCCTCTCTACAAAAAATTTAAGATGTAAATGTTTACAACAGTAAATTGAGAGAATATGTTACTTACAATTCCTGACGCAATTTACGAATTTTTGATTTCAAATCAGCAAGTTCTACTGCCATGTGGTTATTTTCGGAGTTGGAAGTTGATAAACATGGTGTGGTCAACGTGCATGATAATGGTGATAATGGCATGTTCAATGAACCATCTGCACAGGCAGTCATATTTAACTCTGTATCCGCGCACATTGAAGCAATCCAACGCAGATACATATTGTCACGTTCTTTTGTCAGCCGCAATATATGATTGTACATGTTAACAGGGGTTAGCAAATTTACAGATTCCTTTGTTAGAACGAGACTTTGGTCTTCTGTAACCTATACAAACAAAGACAATGTACTTTTTCAGCAAATTATGTTCATCCATTACTACTATAATCTTACTTGTTTTATCAATCCAACAATTGCATGTTGTGTTTCAACGTCCAACATTTTAATGCGTCCAATAAAGGCTTCGCGATTAGGACACTGCACTGCAGCGCCTAACAACAGTGTTAACAAAATTTTCATCTGCTCCAAGCCTTGTTTAGATTCAGGATGGTATCCTAGGATATAGACGTCTGGAAGAACTAGAATGGTATGTTCTAATTCTTCCTCGAAAAGTGATTTCAAATTGCGTGCGATGCATTCGAAGTTTTTCGATCGCGCTATACATAATGATACCCCGATTAAATCACGTACATCTGTTGGGTGGTTCTGAGGTTCTGGGTCTATTTGCAACCACACACTATGGATAATATTGCCATCTAACAAGGAGGAATAACCAGTTAATACTTCTGGACGGGGCAAACATGATTCCAACTGAAAAGTGATTGCAAATATATTTCAAAATTATAAAGAAACATACAAAGTTTATAAATATGCATATAGTATGTATGTATACCTCCAAACTGGGCATGCCAGCTTTATTTGGAAAATCGACAGACAATTTAATGGTTATACAAATACAATATAAATACATTGAAAACCTAATTAGTAAGTACTGAAGTAAAAATTGTAATACTAAAATATATTTAAATAGTATTTTTTCATAATTATTTATCATTTGTGTTAACTGACCCATGTTACTAAAGCTCCATTTATAAATTCGTCAATTTCCAAAGGAGTTGCTGTTCCGGCATTAGCCATTTTGAACTTTCACAGAGTCCACGGTGGCATTCAATTGCTTTTATTGCAAGTTAAAAAAATGCTAGCACAATTGTTTTAATTTCACTATTTCACTTTTTTCCTGAACAATGAAAACTGCCACTCTTCACATAACCACGAACCCACTTTCACAAATCATAGAACATAATACAAATATAATAGAAATATTTTCATATTTAAAAAAGACAGGTAATATCTATTTCACTTAATAAAATATAACTTCTACTTTTCTTCAGACAAGATTTTATTCTGAAATATTTTGAAATGCACAACAGTAATGAAAAATTTGCTATACATGTAATTCATGGATAAATACCACTTAAATACAAAGCCAGCCACAGGGTTGCTAAAACCAATGTTAAAAACAGGGTTGCCAAGGCTAAGTTTTAACACGAAATATATTTTAACTCGAATTACGCAGACCGAATTTTTTATTAATTTTGTCATTATTATTTCGTAAAAATTATGTTGTAATTTTTAAGGCAAAAAATATAGTTCTCTAAATTTGAGCAGTTTTGAAACGCTTAAAATGTGCTGTTGATGTTTATAAACAATGTTGAACTTACAGACTTCGGAACATAAAGGTAGAAATAACTCTTCTTGTATGAGTGTTCAGATTAATTTTCGCATTGACAACACGAGTTATGTGTGTGAACAGAGTTTTACTAAGATAACATCTGGCAGCTGTCAATCTATTTGACATTCAATTCAAGACAATTTCTACTGCAAACTGAAGGCAAAGGTAGACAAACACCGGCAAAGAAGTGAAAAAAATAAACAAAATGCGACTGGTGAATTTATGCATTTATATATCCAATTCTAAGTAATAATTTTTATTCCCTACCAGTATTGCCTAAGTAATGATTTGGCGAAGCACTGTTACGTTATTACCTTCAAGGGCCTGCGAATCATGCTAGATTGTGGTCTAACAGAGCAATCGGTCTTGAATTTTTTGCCACTTCCTTTCGTTCAAAGTGTGAAATTGTCAAATTTACCTAATTGGATACCAAATCGCGATCATGATCCTCAAATGGACGGTGAATTAAAGGAGTGTTGTGGTCGAGTTTTTGTTGACTCTGCACCCGAGTTTACATTGCCAATGGATAAAATGATGGATTTTAGTGAGATTGATGTGATATTAATATCAAACTATCTAAATATGCTAGCACTTCCTTTTATAACGGAGCACACGGGATTTAAAGGAAAAGTCTATGCAACAGAGCCAACGTTACAAATTGGTCGTTTCTTTCTTGAAGAACTTGTGGAGTATATTGAAGTTGCACCTAAAGCTAGTACAGCACATTTGTGGAAAGATGTGTTACATTTATTACCCAGCCCTTTGAGTGAGTCATTTAGACCCAAAAAATGGAAAACAATATTTAATTTAAAAGATGTGCACAATAGTTTGGCGCGCGTAACAATTATGGGTTACGATGAAAAATTGGTAAAATACTTACTGAGTATAAAACTAAGTTCTCTTCTTACTACAAATATATTTGAAGGATATTTTAGGTGCTTTCGTTGCAACCCCCGTCAGTTCGGGATATTGTTTAGGATCGAGTAATTGGGTTTTAAGCACAGCCCACGAAAAAATTTGTTATGTTAGCGGATCATCAACTTTAACTACACATCCTCGTCCAATAAATCAGAGTGCACTGAAACACGCGGACGTTTTGATAATGACAGGTTTAACTCAGGCCCCAACTGTTAATCCTGATACAAAATTAGGTGAACTATGCATGAACGTGGGTAAGTAAAATAAGTACAATTATTATGTAAAACAAAATACTAATGCAAAACATTAGTTAGTTTATTAAGTTATGTATAACAATTGATTACTGTTTTATCTAACGATGAATTTATTTTTCTTTTGTATTCTAAAACATTAATTTTTAAGCTCTTACTATTCGAAACAATGGTTCAGCGTTAATACCTTGTTATCCTTCTGGAGTAGTATACGACCTTTTCGAATGTCTTACACAGAATTTGGAAAATGCCGGACTAAATAATGTGCCGATGTTCTTTATTTCACCGGTAGCCGATAGTTCATTAGCATACTCAAATATTTTGGCTGAATGGCTGAGTTCGGCAAAGCAAAACAAAGTCTACCTGCCCGATGATCCCTTTCCGCACGCCTTCTATTTACGCAATTCAAAATTAAAGCATTACAAACATGTGTTTTCTGAAGGATTTAGTAAAGATTTTCGGCAGGTATTTTGAAAGTTGTTTATAAAGCAATAAAAAGACGACAAATTAAATAATGTATTGTTCTTTCAGCCATGTGTTGTATTTTGTGGCCATCCCAGCTTGCGATTCGGCGATGCTGTTCACTTCGTAGAAATGTGGGGTCATAATGTCAATAATTCTATTATATTTACAGGTAAATTATTAACAAAATACCATTGTTTCAAAAATAATATTCAAAAATATATTATTCAGAACCAGATTTTCCATATCTCCAAGTATTGGCACCATTCCAACCCCTCGCTATGAAAGCTTTCTATTGTCCAATAGACACTTCACTCAATTATCAACAGGCAAATAAATTAATAAAGGAACTGAAGCCAAATGTTTTGGTGATACCTGAAGCCTATACAAAGCCACATCCAAATGCACCGAACCTTTTTATCGAGCAACCGGTAAGTTTTATAATTAAAGGCGAACGAACCTTATAAAAGTTACTGATATTTCCGATTTTCAGGACAAAAAAATTATTACATTTAAATGCGGCGAAATAATTCGGTTGCCGTTGAAGCGAAAACTCGATCGTGTTTATATAACATATGATATGGCACAAAAAATTGTTCCGCGTGACGTGGGTAACGGTGTTACCGTTTCCACAATTACTGGCGTCCTGGAAGTTAAGGATAAAGTACACAATATACACCCATGTGCGGATTCTTCAAATGATAAGCCAAGTGGTAGTAAAATGCCTCCTCCCAGCCGAGAAGATGTACTTAAAAATACGAAATATGAATATGGTACCTTAGACGTAGATCTACTCAAGAAACGGTTAATTCAAGATGGCATTACAAACATAAAAGTCGAGCGTACTGGCAATGTAGTTATGCTGCATTTGATAAATGAAGATACAACGATAAAATTTGATGAGAATGAAACTCATATAATATGTGGTGGAAAGCAGTCGTTACGACTCAAACTGCGTGATTCCGTACTGAAGTGCTTACAAAGCTTTTAAATATAACACTTATGTCATAAAAGTTAACAATTATCTGTTAGCTAGAACCAAAGCGCAACGTTCACAAACACAATCGGCATTATCAACTGCAAAACGTCTACAGCGTGCACATAGAGTCAGTTCCAATTTTTTAACATTAATATTGGTAGAATCTACATGGTTGGATGGTTGCAGGGAAACTCGTTGAACTTGTAGTATTTCACATAGCTCTGAATTATTAGAAGATACTTTTGCTTCATCTCCTTGCAAAAGACGTAGCATTTGCATTTCCTCATTGTTTTTGTTATATAAAATTTCTACCTCTAAATTAAATGAGTTCGCGCTGCCCGCTTTTTGATTAACAATTCGTTTAATTTCCAAAGCAACACCAACAGTTTTTTCAGCATCGACATCTTTCCAAGCGGGGTCAGCAGTAAAGTTTTGTTGATGAAACGCCCTTTTAGGATCTAAAAAAAATAATTATTTAAATTTGTTCAGACCAACAGTTAATGAAGTTTTACCGTAATATTGCCAACTTTCTTCTACTAGGAATGGTATAATAGGCCATATAGTAGAGCAGAGTACTTTATAACAATTTAGCAATGTAAAGCGTATATTTCTTATGTCGACGTTATCTCCACAATATAGTCGATCCTTAATAGTGTGAAGATATATTGCCGAAATATGGTTTGCCACAAAATTTTGTGTGTTCGTCACGACGCGATGGTATTCGTAAGTATCATACAATTTCCAAATCTGTAAAAAAATTAATTTTTTTATTAAATGTCTAAATTATTCCAATCAAACTAATAGCGCTGCATGCCTCATTTTCGTGTTTTACCAACGTGCTTAAAATATATCTGTCCAAAAAAGTACTTTTATCATTCAGAATTTCCGATTTATCATCAATAACACCATTTAAATATCGTAAAGTAGCGCGAATTTTATTTACACTGTCGGCAGCTTGTTGCATTAACTTCTTACTGACAGTTATAGTCATGTTTTGCGCACAATGCGAAGCCACCCACCACCTGAAAAGTATAAAGTTTAACATTTTTATATGTAATTATAAGTATACTGCGACAATATTACCTTAAAGCATCCACTCCGACTTCTTTAATTATATCCTTTGGTGAAATAACATTACCTAATGATTTTGACATTTTGTGACCCTTATCATCGACTGTGAAACCATGTACAAATATTGATCTATTAATTTTTTCACATAATTTTAATAAAGAAAATATGTATCTTAACAATTTTTATCTTTAAATTATAACTCACTTGTAAGGTGCTTGGTTTCTTGCTGCAACACTTGTAAGCAATGATGACTGAAACCAGCCACTGAACTGATCGTAACCTTCAAGGTAAACGTCAGCCACTTTCTTATCCTTTAACACACTTGACCATGTACTACCCGAATCGAACCAAATATCAAAAATATCTCCACTTTTTTCCAAATCGGTAGCTGATAATTTAAAGGATTCCAGAATATTCGGTGGTAAGAGCTCCTCTACACTTTGCGACCACCAAAAGTCAGCGTTTCCTTCTTTTTTAATGAGATCACAGACATGGTTGATTAAAGATCTACGAAGATTATAAATAAATAATTATAAATTTGATCTATAATTTTAAATACCTTACCTATTCAGAATAACTTTCTTCGTTTCTCGTTCATAAAATACGGGTATGGGCACGCCCCATACACGTTGTCGTGATATACACCAATATGGACGCTTACGCACTTGTGTCATTAGTGCTTTTCTACTCGCATCTGCTTGAACAAGTGGATAAACATTTATTTTACTGATCTGGGTGAAAAAATATATATAAATTACATTATGTAAAATTTGTCTTTGAATTGTACCTCTTCAAGAGCTCGTTCCTTTAGTTTCTCAGTATTCATAAACCATTGCTCACTGGCACGTATTATCACAGGTTCTTTGGTGCGCCAGTCAATAGGGCATGAATGTGTTATCTTACCGGCATGTAACACATCTGATGCAATATTTTCTAACACTAATCGATCACCTTCGCCAAGAACATCTTTCCCTTTCAAAAAATCAGGAGCCTTTGAAGAGTAGACACCATCTTCATTGACAAAACATATCTGAAAACATTTTAATTTTTGAATAATTCTTCTCAGATATATTATATACAAAACTAACCACAGGCAACTTATTTTCTAGACCAACCAAAAAATCTTCTGGTCCATGTGCAGGTGCGGTATGAACGAGCCCTGTGCCTTTTGAGTCTTGCACATGTGCAGCAGCGAAGAATGGTAAGTTATTTTGCTCTGGGAATAAGGGATGTTGGTATGCGCAATTCGATAGTTCTGCGCCTTTAAAAGTTTTTACAACCTCGAAGGTAATGCCAGTAACTTCCGAAAAGTTTTGCAATAAACTTGTGGCAATTAAATATAAATCACTGCCATAATTAGACAATTTAAGCACGCTGTAGTCTAGTATTGAATTGTAGCATATTGCTTGATTACTTGGTATTGTCCATGGTGTTGTAGTCCATACTAAAGCATAAATATTAGTTTTCAAGGAAGGTGATATGCCACTTGGCCAATTAGTTAATAGAAATCTCAAGTAAACTGAAGGACTAACGAAGTTTACATCATACTCAAGTTCGGCTTCGGCCAAAGCTGTTCTAAAAATTAAAAGTATGTACTAAGTGTGTATAATCTCACTTTCAATAAAAAGCAAATGTACCGCGATGATGGAGACCAGTAGACAGGCTTTAAATCTCGATACACCAGTCCACGTTCATAAAAATCTATGAACATATTCAGTTGATTTATTATAAATCCCGGCCGCATTGTCAAATAAATATTTTCCTCATTTAACCAGTCGCTCAAAATACCCCATGAACGAAATTCGTTTTTTTGTCGTTGCATTGCTTTTAAGGCAAAGTTGCGAGCTTTGTAAGAAAAATATTATGTAAATCGCTTACATGTGTACCCACTTAATGAACGGAATTTAATTGATATTTACATTTATTTCGAATGCTGATCGGATCTTGGTTCTTAATCCTTGCAATCTTATTATCTTTAATAGCAGCTGTTGCCTTTAATTCAATGGGCAGACCGTGACAATCCCATCCTGGAATATAATTCACTTTCTGACCACGTACTGTATGCTGACGTAATGTTATGTCTTTAAGAATCTTTAATAAAATTTTAAAAAAATTATTGCTTATCCTAAACAGCTGTAATACTAGTTTCTCACCTTATTGACTGCATGACCCATATGTAAATCTCCGTTAGCATATGGAGGGCCATCGTGTAAAACAAAAGCTGGGTCATGATTATGTTGTTGTTGGTAACTATATGCTTCAGAAAATACACCCTGCAGTATAAAGGCAATTCCAGCTCAAAACTCAACATATAAAGTAATTAGTTTACCTCAACCAGGTTACGTTCCAATTCTAACCGCTTAACAGCATTTAATCTGTTTGGAAATTTTGTTTTTGGCAAATTAATGGTGTCTGTGTACTTTATGGGAGGTTTTGTTGCCTGTTTAATTGAAAACTGCCTCACATATGTATTATTTACAATTACTTTTAACATCTTAAGGTTATTTAATATAAAAAACTCTACCGGAATTCTAAGAGATGTGTACTTATAAATCAGCTGTTTCCGAAGGAAATTATAAACACGATTTTTATACTTCCACTCAAAAATTATCATTCTATCGATTAGTTTAGTTTGGTTCGCTAAAACTGATTTCTGATAATTGCAGAAAAATATCAGGTTATCGTAAAATCAAATACGGACACATCTCTTAGAGGAATTAGTGTTGATTAAACCGCGCATTTAAAAAAAAAACATCACCAATGCCGCAAGAAATTAGAGTTTTGCAATGTACTGAATGTAAAATGTTCCAAGTAAATATGAACTATATTAATACCACTTAGGAGAAAACTTTAACTAGATTTAACTTTCAAGGTGGATTTGGTGAAAAAGGTGAAAACATGGACTTGTAAGGTATGTAATGTGAAACAAAGATCTCTGGCTGAGTACTTTCGTGGAAGTGGCCCGGAATGTCGTGTGCTTGTACAGAACCTGAATAAGAATAAAGAGCTTACAGCATTGAGTACCTCTACGTTTACCTCACCAAATCATATGGTCCTTCCGAATGAGCAGCACATTTTACCTTCAGAATACAAGAAATTTAAGGGAAATGGATTTGCAAGTAATGAGTCTGAATCAAATGATAAGGATGTCAGTGGAAGAAATGTCGATAACCAACAAAATAATAATATCGAGTCATCTTTGGAAAATACTAAAGCATTGGCTGAATTCGAAAGGCAAAATAGTAGTAAACGCCCAGCAAATGATTCCTACAACAGCATGAAGAAAACTAGCAAATGGGATAAATATGTATAAATACATTAAATATTGTAAAAAATATATATTATCTTTTACATATATTAAAAACGATATTATGATTATTTATTATGTGGCATTATTTATTGATCATAATTGCAATAGTGTTTACATTTTTAATTCAAAATTATTGGTAAACACACGGTATGTTATAAGTAATTTCCAGATAATTATTATTTTTACTATTTTATGTGAATGAAGTGGTTCAGTTTCCAATGTATCCACCGATAAACATTTATATATTTTAATATGTGAGAGATGTTCATTTGAAATTTAAAACTACAAACGCGGTATTTGTATTATTATGAGATTAAGTTGTGATATCTTTTTTAGATATTTTCTCATCGGTACAGCTTTCTTCACCTTCAGCCATATCTGTTTCACCACCCGGTCCACCTTTACCAGAAGAACGGCGGCGTTTGCGGTTTAAACGCCATGGTCGAATAGGAAATTTCAGTGCCGGTAACTGATCCATTCCAAGGACTTTGTAAATTTGCCTGAATGCAATGTAACGCAAAAACAATTGTGCCGAGACGGTTAGATCTTCGCGCTGCTGCTTAGTCAAATCATGCAAAGCATCTTGAGCTTCCTTTTCACATGGGTCTAAGAGTCCCGGTCCATTAATAAGAAAACCAGAAGCCAAAGCCTCCATTATACGACGAAGACAATCACCTGGAGATATTGGGAAACCAGCTGATGAGATCACTTTTTCTACCAACAATTCTAGGGACCACTGTGGTAATGCCTGCCACGACTGGATGCGTTGACAAAGGTCACGCAATATACGTATTACCATTACACAGGATTGAAGTCCAGTGGCGCGTGCTTGGAACCATTTGGCGTGCCGCAATTCAGCTAAAGCCTTTAACAGAACAAGTTTAGATTCAGAAAATACAACTAATTTTCCGCAGGTCATACCTTTAGACACGGTTCGCGCGGTAGTAGTGCAAGATCTCCTGTTCCTCCGTTAACGTTAGCAGCATCATTTTTGGCTTCCTGCGTAGCTTCGCGCAAAAGGGGCGAAGTAAGTGAAATCTTAACGGACACTACATCATCACGCACAATCACCGCTGAGTCTTGAGCTACAACTTCAACCGTATATTCAACTGGGTTTTCTCCTAAAAGCAAAACGGATTTAATTAAAAACTCTCAAAAAAATAAAAATTGAACATAGCAAAAAAAAATACTATTTGCAGACAAAATTTTTTAATTGCATATCGAATATATGAGTTGCTTAAATAATATGGGTTGAAAGTGACAAACATGTTCACCATTTAACTATAGTTGTACACTTTGTTGCATTAACTTGTCACTTTTACCAATATTCAGATCATTAGGAAAGCAAATGTTTTAACCTTTGTGTGGCTGGGACATTTTAAATACTTGTATTCACTCTCTTGAGTTATATATTAATTTTTTTTAAAGGGCTGAAAAGTCTGTTAATAAATTGACAGTTACCTTTCGTGTTAATTTGTCAGGACTCATGCACTCAATACATCTGACACAGACCTCAATATTTTTAATTTCTAAAATTATTAAAAAAAAAAATATTTTGTCTTTTTATCAAAGTTTGCACATCTGTTTACATTTAACTATTTATCGTGATCCCAAGATCTAAACTACCTATTAAGGAGAGTCGGCCACATAAAGGTTAAACGTATGTATTTATAATTCCATTCATTAAAGCATCCCCAGTAAGCAGAGGTACAAGGCATGCGTTAGACCGATTTTAAACTTCAGAGAATCCAAAAACCATGAACGTATGTACACATCTTTCAATGCAGGTACATTCTGCCTTTGCACCTCTCTTTACATTGTAGCACTTTTGCGATTCTCTTACATGTCATTAATATATTCATAAAAAACTTTGACCGAAACTAATGTCAAGTAACGCCGTGACATATTTTATAATAGCAATTTGTACCTTTGGACCGCAAGTTATAGTAATAACTCTTTTTGTGCCCTAATGGTGGACAAACTTATAGGCATCGTCTTATACAACTGGTGTATTTTATTAAAAAAAAAAACACTGGCGTAACTGTGATTTATGTTTCGGTCACAATTTTCTCATATCGAACCACGTCTTCTTGATATTCGATACACACAAAACGGCTAGCCAACAGCGAAAGGTTGCTATTTGTGACAACAAACATAAAACAACTGCAACTAAAGTATGCATATCAAATTCACTTAATTTGGAAAGGTCTGACCGTTTTGTTTGTGTAGCTATTTGAAGAGCTTTGTTTCATATGTGATTTCACCTTAGAATTTATTTCGAAAGGATTTTATTTACACAAAGTTAGATTTGCTTGTAAAAACTGAGCTTTGCAATTCACTGTAAAATGGGTGGAGAAAATCGCGAATCATATGGATGAAACGTCGAACTTAAGTAGTAAGTAATAATAGCAATATGTTGGTCCTAAAACTTTGTATAAATATATTCCTTTATTTGGGCCACTCGCACATAGGCGCAGAGTACATTTTACCGTTCAATTTCCAGTCCAGCAACAAACAGCGCAATAAAAGAAAGATACTATGAAGGAGGAGTACCCGTACACGTACCCGCACCACAATAAAAGTGAAGTAGAGTGAAGTTGAATGTCCTGTTCACAAACCTCAAATAACCAATCTCAATGGGACAATGGCATGTATATCCGGTGAAGAGCTGAAAACACCAACAAATATGTTTTAGTTCGTTCATATCCCTTTTCTGTAAACAATACGTATGCGGATATGCATAACTCCACCAAAACACCATTTTTCATTTGCTTTCACTTTTTCCATACAAATTGCCTTTGCTTTGTTTGTATATTATGTATCCGTATATGTATATTTTTCATTATTAATTATTAGTCTTGCAAAAGCCCATTCTTATTATGCTTAAATGTATTACATACTGAAATTGTATAAACTTTGGTATTGTTCACTAAGACATGAAATTAACCAATTTATATCAAATCATCGATTAGCGGTTGTTCAGAACACAGCGTAGAAAACATACGTTTTCAATTTAAGCTATTTCTTTGGAAAAAGTTACCACCCAGTCTTTCTGATTTCACACCAAAACTATTAGATTTCATACTAGTTTAGGGTAATCAATCAGAAATACTATATACTTGTTACAAATACGTAATTTTTCTCGGAGACGAATCAAGCAATTTCAATGACCTCTTCATGGCTTTAGTGTAAACTTAATTATAAAAATTATATTAAAAAAATACATTCGTTTATATGTGTAAAATTGGTATTTATGAAAGCAATGTATGTAGGTCATTCAAACTTGAAAAATTCATATCCATAAAAATATACAAATACATAATATAATATATATAAACAGTTATACTTGCACTTACCTGCCACTTCCTTTAATTTAGATGGCAATTCAACGGCCACTCGTTTTAGTAATCCAACTGTTGGTTTTTCAGAACATAAAACCACTAATTCAACTGCATTATCCCCCTGTAATAAGAGACCTTTGGCCAAAAATCCGACTCTCATTACGCCCTTAAGAATGCGTATGTTTCCGCTATCAGCCTCCTTTTGGAATGATAACATTTGATTATCGCGTCCATCCTTTACTTGAGCATTCTCAAGTTTTTCTTTTTTATTAGCTGGTCCCTTTTCATCTGTATTCTCAGCAAGTTTATCCGATACAAATTTAAGAGCACGTTCAGTATGTGATACGATGCGTTGTATAGTTTGCAATTCTTCCTCTTTGGGATAAATCTCTGCATGACGAGCAATTGCATGACGATCATCAGTACTCTCAGGACGACGTATACTTCCACCCCCACCAGGCATCATTCCGAAGAATGGTGGTGGACCATTACCCATGCGACCACCAAATCCACGTTGAGCACCTTAAATTTAAATAAGTTGTAAACTAATATGCAGAAAAAAAAATTTTAATTGTAAATTTTTACCAGCAAAGCTACGAGCCAACCAGTTGCTGTAATCGTATTCGTCATCGTACTGTGCCCGGCGACGTTGTTCATCCCAATACATTCCGCCACTACCCTCATGTTCATCACCGAAACCAACATTACCACCTCGGTGCGATTGCATAAGAGCACGTTGAGCACGTGCTTCAGCTAGTCGTCTTTGACGTGGAGTGGGCTTAAAGTCGACCACCAAATCCGGTTGGACCTTCCGTTTATACTGTAAGCGATGTCTGCGACCTTTCATATGCATCTCTTTTGCATTGGGATCGTTAAATTTGCAATCACATAGTTTACAATTGAAACTTAGGATCTTCCCTTCATCATCCTTAATTTCTTCAATATATTCGCCACCAACTGGTTTAATATTATCAGTGTTTTCTCCGGATACGGCATTATCATCTTGATTATCTGAATTATATTAATGAATTTAAATAATTTTGTAAATAGTAAATGAGTTATAAATAATGCAAACCGTTTTCGTTGACACTAGTGTTTTCGCCTTCAACGTTCTCTGTATTTTCGGTAGAACCACTGGCTGGGACAAAATTGATTTTTGATAACTTCTTTGGCTCATCTGGGGGTATTGGTTTGCCAAGTTTCTGATGAAGCTTAACCACTTTTTGATGCTTTGCGCCACGTACATGCGCGGCATAGGCATCGGTACCAGTGCATGTAACATCACAAAGCTCACAGTGGTAATTATTACCACGATTTTGAGCTGCAGACTGTGCTGTAGCCTGCATTTTCAAAGATGCCTCCCGCTTTTTGTGCTTTTGACCTTCCAAGTGCTCACGATAAGTTTGAGGTCCCGCACATGAGATCTTGCATACCTCACAATAATGCAATTGTTGCGGCCGTGGCGGTGGCTTGGTGCGTGGACGTGCTACATTTGCACCACCAGCTGCAGCGCCCTTTGGAGCTCTATACTGCCAACTATTGCCAGAGGCACCATTAGCATTCGGTTTAACAGTGCCGGGTTGGTGTTGCTGTTGAGCAACATACATTGAAGCTGCACTATAAAGAGCCGACTCGTAATTACTGTACGCATTAACAGCCGTAGCAGTGGTAGCTGCTGGAGTGGCTACTGTTTTAGCAGCTCCATTTGTTTTATCTTTAACACCAGCGGCTTTGGAACCAGCGTTTATATTTTTTACGGGTGGAGCCGAATAATGCGTTTTACTAACTGTAGCTGCTGGTGCCGTGTTGTAGCTAGCTGACGCTTGTTGATAAAATGTTTTCGATGCGTCATATGCAGGAAGTGCGCGACCATAGTCGCCGTAACCTGCATAGCCGCCCGCTCCCGAAGCGCCAGCAGCTGCATAACCACCCTGACCAGCAGCAGCAGCAGATTGATACGCAGCAGCGTTAGCATAGGTAGCGTTTGTTACAGCTGGATAGGATACCTGCCCTGGATTGTATCCGGCACCTCCTGCACCATATTGAGTTCCGCCATAGCTAAAACCGGCATAATTATTATTAGCCATTATTTGCAACTTTTAGGAATCAAGAAAACCTAAAGAGATGTGAATAAAAAAATCAATAAATGCGACAGCCGCAAATGGATTGGAAATTCTGATACTTGCCTGAAAGTTATTCTTAAAAAACTTGACAACGAATACTCGTCACCAGTTTCTATATATTCTTTTTCAGAATTAAATAATTATCGCAAAGCTAGAAGCTACACGTTTCGTGGAGATATTTATACCCAAAGGAGTCGAATTGCGTTTCTGAAAGATGGAAAAATTTTAATCGACGCGTCATTTGCCGAAGAACATCTAGGGGTTGATCGGCACATTTTTACATTTCAAAATGCAAGCCACATTCAATTAACCCAGACAAATAATAAAATGATATCAAAATATTAAATAAATAAAAACTATTTAAAATACTTGTAAATTTGTACTAATTACCAGCAAATTACACTTAAATATTTCAGAATTAACTCCACACCAGTATTGAAAAATTGTCGGAAGTGCACGGACAAATTATCGATTATTTTGTAATCGACATTTTTGCATCTGGTTAACAACCAGAGTTTATGAGCTTCCAATAAATAACATTTTTAATTAGTTGAATGTTGAAATGCTTAGATTTGTATATCTATGGGATTGATACTATTGATATACATAAAAGAAAATTTACAAAATACTTCTAAAGTTTGTTAATAAAAATTTAAAACTGTAGCAAAATGTTAAGGTCACCTATCTTTTCCAAATTTCGTACGTATATATTGTTCTTGTACATATATTGTATACACTTCTTAAGGATCATACATTTTGAGCTAAGCAACACTGGTTTTACCTCCGAATAGGAATAATAGAATACGAAAAATATTCTTATTGGTTTCTCGTGGTTTTGATAGGCTTAGAAATATATTGTGAATCAAAGAAATTTAAGTAAGAACATAGTTTTTAGAATAAATGGCGAGCATATTGTAGGACAGTATTATCAAATAAAATACATTTGAACAATTAGCTACCTGTCTTTACAGTTTTAAAAAACTTACGCGCTACCCAACCATTTTGGTCGCATGCTGTGTAGCTGAAGGTGAAGACGATTTGCAATTCAACTGCCAGTGCTTTTGTAGGAAGGGCATTGTTTAATAATTATTATAGTATTTTTGCTGGCATAGTGCCTAGCGATTTCTGTAAAGCTGGACAAGCTGGAAAGAAAGGTGAAATTAACGAATATCACAAACTTAAGCATTGACGATGAGGAATTTTTGTACAATGTCACCGCTGACATTGAGCATTTCATAAACCAAAGGCATAGTTCTAGGTGAGTAGAACGTTTGGCAATGAGTATAGCATACGAGTATACTATGAATGGCTTGGAGGAAACAACCAAGGTGTGGAAAATGAGTGTTAATGTTACTGAATTATAATTTTTTCGGCGTTTGTTTATTATGAAATTCTGTTAATTTTATTTAGTGAATGTTTTTTTTTTTCATTTTTTATATAAGTGGTAAGGCAAGTAAATTGTATTTTTTTATTTAAAACAAGCGGCTAGGTTGAACTATTCCTTACACAATATCAAAAAAAATTTGTAGGGATTGGATGCCTAAGTTTTTCTGTCTAATCTATATTGATCATTAACCAATACCATATACATAAATTAATTACACCTGCATATGTACATATGTATGTATGTATGTACTATACATACATTAGTACTAAGAGACCATAGTAATTTTTTTAAGCGTTCAAGTGGATTTATATACAAACTTATTTTTAAATATGTTTATATATTTAATTCTTTTTTTGGAAGACTTTAAAAAGAGAGTTATGTAAATATATCTTATGTAGTAAAAATATATAAAAATCACGTTTCACTATAATCGAAGTGGTACCTACTGGTTTTTGTACATCTTTCGTTTATATGTGCCATTTTGTTTTTGTCCTACTTGTGGTTGAACGGGCGGTTGAACAGTTTTTCTTTGGATGTGATATTTTCCTAATGGAATTCGTAACGCAGTATACTTAAACTTGTTTTAGTAACATAGTTTTATACATATGAGAGGGCGAGAGCGGTCTTCGCAAAACCTAAGGCTGGATGTGAACTAGTATCAACTTAAAAGTGGTCGCATACACATCTATGAATGTACTTGCAATCATTTGATATTCCAGGAAAGGCTTTATTCATAAGCATATGAAAATGAATTGGAAGTAAATGTATGTACAAGAAGTTTTTAAACGACTTCTTTCTTTTGACATCTTTTGTTTTCCGCTTTTGAAAATGCACTGTAGCAACAGCAACAACAAAATATTTAAGGCAAATTAATAAAGTCGGGAAAGAGGAAAACTCGTATGTGTCTTATAAGTAAGAAATTTGTTCTGCGATAACAAATTTAGTGGTCAACCAAATAAATCTGGTAATTTCCTGAATGATCGAGTTATACATATTAAGTATATATATCTAATAAGTAGTGATTTACAAGATATTTTTATTTGTAGTTTCTTAAAGGTTACTTACGTTGGTAAATTGATAAGCATTTTATTCATTGCAAGAAACAGTTCTTTTTTGCTTTATTAAGAAAATGGTAGTTATGAACAAAAAGAGCGCTATACATATCAATTATTTGTAAAATGAGAAGATATTTTAAATTTTAGCATACAAAAATTGGGATCCTAAATATGGAACATGTTATAATATAGGTTTCCATTCTTAAGAATCGGATTTGTTAATCGTATATCCAATTACATACCGTCATATTAACTTCTCAACACCATACTGTGCCCCGTTTAATTTATTACATAATATTCTCTCTGTATATCTTTCTCTTCTCATGTTACTCTTTAATTTTTGATTTTTTATTTGTACACTTATCCATTGTTGTGAATCAACCGTTTCGCACATTGACGCTAGACTATAACAAAGGAAAACATTAACAGTTAGAGGACTTAACATATGTACATATTTTGCCATTTTGTTATTAACCAGTTTTTGCAATTTTTCTGTAATATTATTTTGCTGCAGCAATATAATAATGTACATTCCCGTATATAAAATGTCTAATTTGTATAGAACCAGAACTGCAAACAAACGCGATAGCAATTAAACTTAGTGTAATATAACAATGATCTGTACATGTGTATGTACATACTTATTTATATGGTATTTACGTATGTATATTTTGCAGTGTTCTACTTTTTCCACCTGTGAACAATTTTCGCCGTTTCCTTATTCATCAGGCATGTGAGCAATTTCGCCAGCAGTACGATCTCTTCACTTTTTCCGTGGGGCAGGGGCCATTCCGCCGCACTGTTGTCTGTTTTCGGAATCAATTATTGGATCCGAATAAATTTACAGAGTCAACGGCAGCAGCAAACTTTGAATCGTAAGTATGTGCTTCACACTCTACGTACATATTTATGCGCACATACGACTGTGAATGCAGCGTAATGTTAATGAGTAAAAACTCTTGATCATTGTTTTTGTAATTTTTTTCTACTCAGGCGAAAAAAGTCACCGGTGAAGAATTGGCGCAGTGAGCGAAAAACTGACGGTAATACGAACAACATAACTTCAGTTGCTAGACAGCACAAAAACACGCTTGGTAAGATGGGTGTGGAGAAAAATGGAAGTGAACCCCGCTGTAAGTTAATTATACATTAACATATATTACATATGTACATATGTACATACATATGTATATATTTATAGAATTAAGGTAGTTATAGGAATATACATATGGCGTATTATGATTGACTTATTGATAAAGAAATAAGTTATCATGCCTATAAACGCAAGTACCTAGTTGCACTATCCATTGCATGCTGTACAGCATATTTATTAATTGGAATATATTTACATTGCAGTATCTTCTATATATTTTTTCTTGGTTTTCTAAATTTTATGTTTTGTATATAATTTTCTATACTATATGGTATCTATATGTTCAATAAGAATATTCTCACTCAAATTGCTACACAAACCACAATCAATTTCACACTTAAATACCTATACGAGTATAAGTATAAATCAAAAATATTTATACGCCAAGTCATCGTCTATCCAAAAATATAATGAAAGCCGGCTAAATATTGTTGCTATCTATGTATTTATACATATACATTACCATATACATATGTGTGTATCGTTTATTTAGTGCTTACACGCTTATAACCGTATATACAGGCAAACCGTAAATTTGACAGAGCGCTTTACGGCAACCTATGATGAACTCCAATGCTGAGGCATTTTTTAAGTGTTTGCGCTACATAGTCAAATTCAAGGTCGCTATTCATATTCGTTTTTTTGTTAATTTTCGTTCGTACCTTCACTTCTCACTTAAGTTGTTTAACTCCCTTTATACGCTCAGCTCGCTGCGTATCTGCCAAAATTTTGTACGTGATCTCGCATTTGCGTCTCAGGGTCGAGTAACCAGTTAGCCAAGTCAAATGCCGCTCCCCTTCCACTGAACGCTCAACAAAGTTAATGTATTTAAATTTTAGTTTCTTTGTTTTGGTTTCTTTTTCGGCTTTGTTCGGTAATTCTTTTATTTACATTTTTTTATTGAGTAACAGTAAATTAATTGGATGGATGAATAAATAAAATAATTGAAATAACAATGTAATATTATTTTACTTTTGTTGTTATCAGAAAATAGCAACAATTTCAAATTGTGCTCACTTCAAGGCCACTTGAGGAGAGCGAGCGTACTCTCTCTAGCTGCACAAATTAAAAGATAAAAACAAAATAAAAAATAGCCGCAAAACTTTGAAATTTGGGTCAACATTGAATTTGTATTCAACAAGTATTTCCACATTAATAAATTAAATGCATGCATACATGTAAATACATATGTACATATTTGCACATAATACCAATTATTTAATTTTGCGTATTTATAGTTATGCTGTGTTTAAAAACAGTTTATCTTTGCATAAAATTTGTTTTTAATAATTATAAAACGTTCCATTCATGAGTAGATGTAAAATTAATTGAAAAATTAAGATTAACATAAGTTGGCGTCCGAAATGGTGAGAGCAACTGGAGAGAATACCATTAACTCGTCCCGTCCCTAAAAACATTTTTTTATCATTAAACAGGATTTGTACAATCGCTGCAATTTCACACACGAAATTTCCAAATCTCTCATCAAGCCTTCTTTATTTCTGAAGACTTCAAAAAATTGCCGAAATCACTGAAAATATGAATCGTATTTTGGTAGTTTTGCCTTAGGGTCAAGAGGTAAAATTTCTTATCTCGCGAGTGACTTACCCGATTTTGACTATGTTGTTCGCAACATTCACATTTTATCCTCTTGGTAAATTTTTAGAATTTATAATAAATATCGAAATAATGCTCCTTATATGTAGTAACTCTGATCCAACCTTCATATACCCATATTCTTTGTCGTGACTGATCTGTATACTGTATATCGATTAATATGTGATATATTGTATCTTAAAATTCTGAGTGCGGTTGTTTGGCATAACAAAATGCAAGGTCGACTGCAATTTTCTTAGTTGCTTTAATTAGATTCGAAAAAAATCGAGAAATTATTTTTTAAATTTGTTATTTATCTCACTTACAGTATTCAAAACGAACTCATTAGATCTCTATCGACCTCCAGCCTTAAGAAATTATAATCAAAGTGGCGCTTCGCCTGATGGTGTAGCTGCCACCTATAACCTCAGTGCAGCGGCGGCAGAAAGTTCGTTTACAACAACTGCGGCTGAGAAAGACACACTGTTATCTACCTCAATATCATGCAATAATTCCCCGACCCATGCAAATGAGAACAACAGTTTCGATAATAATGCAGTGACCTCGAGGTGCGTAAACGAGGACCATGGCACAACAAAGACAACGACAACAATCATATCGGTAATCAAATCAGAGGCACCAACAAGTGGCGGGGATATGGAAACAGGGCCAACGACAACCGCCACAGTCAGCAGCAAATCTGGCCAGCAAAGGTAAACGAACGAAGTAGCAGACATACAAAACGTACTCGCGAAACCCACAAACACATATGCGCAACAATATTGCTGAAATTCCTCAACGAGTTTTATGTGTAATATATGCAAATTAATGTGTGTACAAAGAGTTTCGACAAAGACAGGGAAGAGAGGAGGTTTCATTATTTCAGCATATGTATGTATTTCGATAGCTCATGATTATTATGTTCAATATTTGTACATGCACATGTCTTGTCTACTCGTATAAAGGGCGAAAGCATAAAGATTTTTATATTATTATTTATAAATTTGTGGGAACTTCTTCGTGAAGTATACCTCGAATATTATTTAGAAAAGTGTGACATTTCTAAAATAGTATAATTCTGCAATATTTTTGTGTCGATCTGGTTTTAATAATAGTAGTAATATTATTTTTAGAATAGGTGTATATCTAATCATTCTCGTTAGCCGTCTGGTTTGTCATTTACTCCTTACAATTTTCTATTTGAGTCAGATCTTAGATATAAATATACATACATATAAAACTTATCTACCTAAAAGTAAAATTAGGTCACTTTTCTGGTATATCCATCCTAAAGGTTGTTTATCGAGCAATTTTTTATCTAAAAAGTTTTTTATAAATTCCCCGAAAACTCACTTATTCTGTGAGGAATTTAGGAAAATTGGTATCATTTTTATTTCTGTAATGGCCATTTGACTGAAATTATCTCAAATTTTAATTTCCTGTATATTTATTACGATATTTTTTGCAACAATGCAATAAATTAAAATTGGTCATTATGGTATAACTGAAATCCAAAGCGTAAGAGTGCATACATGAAAACTAAGCTCCAGTACAGGTCTAGCCGCTAGCTGCGCTATGAGTAGCAAGAAGTTACCTCATCGCAATCCAACGTGTTTAACTAGTTTTGTTGCATTTTACGGAGTTCTTTTGTGACTTACATGCCATTTTGTTTTGCTCCTCTCTTTCTTAGTTTCGTATGTGTAGGTTGCTGCAGTTATGTTTAAGTGATTCGTTCACCTGTCTGCCGCACATTCACCTACTTACCCCGAAACACGCAAACGTGCTTGCACATACATACATATATGTATGTACATACATACATATAATTGTTGGCTGTGTTGCATATAAGTATGTATGAACATCCAAATATGTGGATATATTATATGAATGTAGTGTGTGCAATGTGTTTGCTCATTGCGTTTTGGGTTTTTTGCTGTATTAATACAACCATTTTTACATGTACCTTATTTACTTACATGTATATGTTTCGTAGGCAATCGTCAGCTGTAAGACGTGAACGTCGGCCAGATAGAGCGGTGTATATTCCAAGGGCACGACGCAGTCAAACTACCCCGCCAACGACGCCAACAGCTACAGCTGTCGAAGTAACACGGCTACAACAACAACATAGTAAAACAAATGATATCGCACCTTCGGCTACTTCGTTAGCTCCGACGTCAACAACGACTGCTTGTAATAATAATAGCTGCGGCGGCAGTAATCAGCAGCGTTTGGCAATTACTTCGGAGACAAGAGCGTCAGTACACACTGCGGCGTCGACCAAGCTAGACGATACATCTGGAAACAAAAGTGCATGTATTGCAGTTGTTTGCACGGGAAAGAAGACGAAATCTTCTACAGTAAACAATCGCGAACGCAGAGAACGTTCCAAAAAGTCTACTCTCAGCGTGGAGACACAAGACGCGAAAATATCAAAATTATCATCAGAGCGAACCGAAACAAAAACAATTCGGAACGGGCATGATACAATAACACATACCGATTCGCGCGATAGTACAGCTGTTTTGATAAGTCAACAAAAACAACCGCATTTGAATAGTGATAATTTACCAAATCTACTGTTAATAGAACCACAACCAACAGAAGAAATAAAAATAGCACCAGAAACCATTGTTAACAACGAAATGAATACAAATTCGAGCAGACGAAGTAAAATGAAGCAAAGTAATACTGAAAACACAAGTAAAGTGCAGAATTTACGAATAGAAGATGTTGCATCGACAGAAAATGGTACAAGGAGTACAACTAAATGTGATACGGAAGCACAAGAGTTCCAGCGAGCATCGAAGGTAAAGTAAAATTGACAAAGGGTAAATAAATTGCGAAATTTCATGCGACTACGTGTTCAGCTTCATGCAAATCTTGTAACTAACACGCACAATTCATTGCATTTGTATGAATGCTTACATATGTACATACAATTTTTTTTTTTTTTTACATAAGTACGGCGATTAACGATTTAGTTAACTGAATAATTAGTTATAATAGTCGCTTTATTTCGCAAAGCAATTCTTAGCTGAATTCAATCAATACGTTCATAGTGATTCATTTCGGTCATATATTTAGAGCAATTAATTGACAAATTTGCTCAAAGTACATACAAATTAATTTGAATGTAATTTATCCGAATGGAAATAAACTGATGCTCGGTTAGATTCCGTGAGATATTTTCGGTTGGAAAAGTACTATTACTCCGATATTAAAACAGCTAGAAGTAGTATCGTCAGAACCAGAAATAAATGAACCAGAAAAAAATGGAAGAAATTTTTCTTCCATAACTTTAATCCTTAGCCTATTGTCCCGCATAACATAAGTTTAGTATCGCGCTAGTCTTCATGCTTTTAAATATAAATGCTCATATTTTTATGTTTTGGCCCACTAAAGTAATATGGAAAGTTTTTAGATTGCTATTTGGTACTTGCTTTGTTTTATGTTATTTTCTCTTTTTTTTTAAAACTTAGTTCAAAATATATATAGATTTCCCACATACATATTTCCTTTTTTTTTTGAGCGTTCTTATGAAACAAATATAATTATCTAATTTATTTTTATTGAAACACGTTTCTTCGTATTTATTATTCGCAGGAAATAAATCGTAGTAATCGACGGATTATTAAGCAAACATTCGTCTCAGATGTACTTGAAATTCCGGAGAAAATCGAAAATGGCAAAGCAAATGACAAGGAATCAAGTCGAAGCAGTCCAAATAATATTCCCATTTCGACACCACATCGCTCTGCCGTAGATAGTACCACAGAAGAGGAGGAAGAAGACGACTGGGAAACTATGTACGACGATAGTGGAGAGTGTTTAGATCCGAAAATCATGCAAGAACTCACAGCTTCGGTGGGAAAAGTGAAAATTGAATTGCCAAAAATGGATTATAGTGTAAATATTAGTCTGGGAACACTTTTAAATATATATTTAATTAATAAATAATGTTTTTGACATACAGGCATATCTTACAAAACAGTCTATACTCAACGATGAGGAATTCCCGCACGTACTTGAAGTATCAAATTTCCCTGTCGAATTTAAAAATCATGACCTTCTTATGGTTTTTTCCCAATACAAGGAATCTGGTTTTGATATTAAATGGGTGGATGATACCCATGCCTTGGCTGTGTTCAGCAGTTCCCGAATTGGTAAGTTTCTATGGTATTCCAAGAAGACAAAACATTGTAAATATTTATGAATATCTTTGTTTTAAATAGCTGCTGAAGTTTTAACCATGGGCCACCCATTCGTAGTACTGAAACCATTAGCGGAAGCTACAATAGAATCTCGCTTAAAGGCTAAGAAATGTGCTGCATCTCTGCAACCATATCGTCAAAGGCCGGAGACGTGTGCAGCACTCGCACGTCGTCTTGTTACTGGAGCTTTAGGTGTACGTCTGAAAACAGCTGCCGCAGAAAGAGAGAATGAAAAACGGGTACTACGCGAGGCCAAAGGTAAATTTTGTATTTATTTTCTTCGAGTTGAATTCTACAAACTTGTTTCTCTAAAATATTTTAGAACGTAAGATGTTAGCAGCTAAACAGCGAGATGAGATATGGGAAAGCTAGACATTATTGTCTGCAATATATTTGTGGTACTATTTCCTGCCTGCATTCTAAATAATAACGGACTATAAATAAACAAAGAAAATCGCTTTGAATGCGATAAATAGCACTTGATATATCTTTTTAAAGATATCCCAATAAAATAGTTAGACATAAGAGAGTAGTAGAGAATTTGTAATATATGTATATCAAAAAGATTCACAGGAAAATGCAATAAATTTGCTCAAAGAACTATTTTGTAAATTATTAAAATTTGAGCAGTTTATTTACATTTAATTGTGAGTACATAAGTTAAAATTTATATTAGATGCCAATGTACTGAAAACTGCAATATTGAAAACGTAATATATGTATATTTTTGCAATATTTTTGTGGGTAAATTGCGAATTATGGGAAGCGATCTATACAAAATACATGCTATTTATGAGTGTAAGAGATTTTATTATATGTATTGTACATTTGTGAAGTTGTTTCTTTATAAAAGGTTATTTTGAAAATAAATCGTGATCAAGCTGAAGATATCTATTTAGTTAATTATATATGAATGTTGCCAAAAATCCTAGGGCTTCAAAGACTGTCAAAGGGAGATGGTTTTTCAGATAATTATCTGAGATGTATGCAGTTTATGCATTTTGAGTGCTTATATTATTTCTTAGAGTTTTAATCTTTTTATAATACTTTTTTATTTTAATTTATAAAACTTTTGGTTCTTACAGGGTGGGCATATAAAATTTTAAATTTAAAAAGTCAATAAACAAAAACGGCTTGATATTTTTCAAATGTCTAACATTTCTTTAAAAGGTTGTTTATGAAATTTAATTGAGGAAAACAATTTCGGACTAATGACCGCCACGGCTGAGTTTACAGTAGCTTATCCGATCCACCCAATTTTGGAGTACTTTCTCGATGGTTTCAGGCCTTATGGCAGCTCCAGCAGCTTGGATCTCGTACTTTAGATCTTGAATTGTTTTTGGATGGTTGGCGTAACATTTATCTTTAACAGCTCCCCACAGAAAATAGTCCAACGGGGGCCAATTCATATCACTTCTTTTGCTGATTATGCGATTTTCGAAGATATGGCGTAAAAGATTGAGTGTAGCGTTTGCTGTATGGCACGTAGCGTCGTCCTGCAGGAACCAAATATTGTCCAAGTCCTCCTCTTCAATTTGCTTGAAGAAAAATTCGGTTAACATTGCGCGATATCGCTCACCATTGATGGTTACGGCGGTTCCTTCTTCATTTTCGAAGAAAAATGGGCCGATGATTCCACCAGACCAAAATCCGCACCATACAGTGATTTGTGCTGGGTGCATTGGCTTCTCGACGATTACGTGCGGGTTTTCTGTGCCCCAATTGCGACAATTCTGCTTGTTAACGTAACCATCGAGGTGGAAATGAGCCTCGTTCGAAAAGATGATTTTTCGGTAAAATTGACCATCCTCGGTCAAATGATCTGCCCAATCTGTAGACTGTAGACGGCTCGGGTGGTCAAGTGGCTTCAGCTGTTGCACCAATTGAACTCTATATGGCTTCATAGCGAGGTCTTCTTTCAAAATTCGCCGCAAAGTTGTTCGCGGAATGTTTAATTCTTGCGATCGACGGCGAGTTGAGTTGGATGGATTCTCACTAACATTTTCAGCCACAGTCGCAATATTTTCGGTTGAACGCGGGAGAATGAACGTTGAAGATTTGGTTTATCCACCAACGAGCCAGTTTCACGCACACGCTTGACAAATTGAACTGATGGCACTTTTTGTCTGTCCATTTTTTTGCCAAATTTCTCACAGTTTGGGTTGAAGACTCACCACTTTGGAAAAAAGTTTTCAATATTTCCCAGTTTTCTTCTAGTGAATAGCGACCCATTTCGTAAATTTTAGACTTTTTACTGAATATCCGTCACTTTCCGAATATCCGTTTCCAATGTCGAAATATAGATAATTCAAATTTAAAACGTTAGATGGCCCACCCGTTGTTATGCAAACTTAATTTATTTTAGATCACACTGGCATCATCATTAAAATCCTGCACATTGCCAATAGATGTCGCTCTTTAATTTTGAACAGATGTTACGTTAGACATCAGCTGTTTTCTGTAAAGTAGGTAAACATACGGCACATTATAAAATAAAATTAGCTAAATATGATAAAGTCTTACATTTTTCGTGAGATTCGATATAATCGATTAAATATTCCATTGTTGCGCTCGTTCAATCACGGATTTACGGAGGCAGAGCCACAGAAAAGTAAAGGAAGTGAAAAAGAAAAGGTCGCTCCTTCTACTGTCGATAATTCCGGGCCAGTGGTAAAAATACTTGTGATGAAAAATACTTTTCAGTATACTCAATTTATCAATTATAAATTTAGATTAAGCATAAAGTAGCAGGCACCGTCAGCCACAAATATCAAATATTCCAAGATACGGATGCTAATGAGATTTTTGACGTTGAAGAAGAACGTTATCGTTATCAAAATGAGCCGGAGCCGAAAAATACCGAACACAATGAATATTTAGGACTGAACTTAAATCGTAATTATACTATCTGAAATAAATTATAATTCGTTATATAATATAAACTATTTGTAGATGGAAAACATGGTGTATACGATGTGGAAGATCTGGTTGATGTATTGCGAAAAGAAAATGCAGAAGATGTCTTTGTTTGTTCTGTTCCTAAAGATTTAAAGTATGTAGATTATATGGTGGTATGCAGTGGACGCAGTTATAGACACATGTTGGCGATTGCGGAATTTGTAAGGCGTATTTATAAAGTAAAGCGTACGAAAGGAGAGATTTTACCAAAGATTGAAGGTGAAAACAGTCGGCAATGGATGGCACTGGATCTGGGTATATACACATTTAGATTTTTTAACGAAATACTTGGTCTAGAGATGTACACTTGTTGCATTAATTATTTTAGGAAACATTGCTCTGCATGTATTTTCACCAGATGCACGCGAACAATACGATTTGGAATCGTTATGGGCAATAGGAATTGAGTATGACAAAGAAACACATAAGCCTCAGGATCCACTTGTCGAACTTTTTGAAAAACATTCTATAACGCTGGGCGACACACATCCTAAGGGAACAATTACCAGTCACTAATAATACGATAATATGTATGAGTTCATACATTTGTTTTAAGTGTGTGGTAGTAATATATTATATTTAATTCATTAAATTAACAAATTATTTACCAGTTTATAAAATTATTTGAAAACTTCTTATGAAAGTCGTATAAGCTTTGGAAAACAAATTGATCCTCTACTTTATCGCCATAATTTTTAATTAAATAATTAATAGTTTTCTCATGAATAAGCGCAGCATTCCAACCAACATTTTTGGCGGCTAAATAATCTGTAGTCGGTCCGTCTCCAATATGGAGGCATTCTTCAGGTTTTAGGTTCTGCAAATTGGACAACTTCATGGCTAAATCAAATATTTCAGGACTTGGCTTTTCAACGTTGCTATCGTAAGAATTAATTGTAAAATCAAAATAATGCTTAATTTTCATATTACGTAAGAGTGTGTCTAAGCGAGGATCAAAATTTGATATAACGCCTAAAGCTATTTGTGACTTGTGACTGCTGTGGTTATCATCAACGTCGTTATCATGATGGTTTGCAGCGAGTTGTTGTTGTAAACGTAAATAATTTAATAAATCCACACTTCCATTGCAATGTTGCCAACAAAGGCTGGTTTTATAAAGCTCAAGCAGATGATTAGCCAAGCTACTTAATTTCTCTTCGGGTATCAACGAACCGCTGTCAGAAAACGTATCTGGATAAGAAAAAAATATTTGAATAAAATTATACTCATCCATAATTATTTATTAAACATACTTCCAATAAGCTGATGCCACCATTGTTGCCAGCTAATGCGGGAATTACGTCCGAAATTTGGATATTTCCTATTCATTATATTCCTAGACAAAATAAAAAAAAAACTTAAAAAAAGGATGATCGAAAAATTTGCTTAGTTTACCAATTAGCCTTAAAATTTTGTGCGAGTTCAGCATTGTCACAGAGTACACCGAAAAGTGCGCCAATCTCTCCATATTGTTTCCCAGGACTGCCACGAAACTGCAGTAATGTGTTAGTGACGTCGAAGGTTATTAGACGTATACGACCTAAAGCACTTGACATGATTATCGTATGTAGGCAGTCACCAGAAGCACTTGTGTGTATTAAAATGTTTATGTCTATTATTATTATCAACTACGCCGGCAATACTTGTTATATGTATGCTTGTATTTGAATACGATGCTATTCGATCAAGACTTTCCCTAGAACTGTTTAAGCGTTCGGTCTGCGTTTGCTATGTAGCAAATCACGTCGGCGTTTTGGATTTGGATGTCTTATCAATAAAAACAAATGTTGATTTGCTGTTCTGGCGATTAGCTCGTGGATCTTTGATTATCTATACGCACACAAACATACATTGATATGTACATACTTATGTACATGATGAGTTATAAGGTTTAGTAGGTTTAGAAATGAATTTAGAAAGCATAATGACAAGATTTTTGTACGTACTGATGTACATACATACATACATATGTACACTATCCCATCGCGATATCTGGAACACGTTTCATTTCTACCCCAAGTATTTTATTATTTTAGTATCGATTCCGATATCATCAGAAATCAATAAATAGTTGTATTTTTGTGCTTTACGAAATTTAAAATTAGTTTAAAAATCCGGAAACTCAAAATTCCATAAAATATGTCATCTTAAAGGCCTAACTAATCATATAACGGTTTGTTTTCTAGCTCATAGTTTCAAACACCGTCTTTCCGTCAGTTTCAAGGATTTTATGGTCATCGAATATTTCACGATTCGACTAAGTATAGAAAAATGAAACATGAGTACAGCAGAGAGTCGCAAAAAAATCTTAATTTCTAGTTTGTTTGTAACTACATTGACTTTTGACTTGTCACCTATTCAATAATGCAACCGTCGGTATCAGTTTAATCACAATACTTGTAGGTATACGTAGGATTACAAATGATTTGTTAACGATATAACCCTGACAATTAACAAATTCTAGTTAAGTCCACCCATTCACATATGTATAAATTTTGTCTTCATACCGGTAGCTTTTAAATTTTTGTTGGTTGTTTATTTTAGCTGTTTTATTTTAATTGATGCTTCTGCACTTTTATGTTAGACAAGGGGTGTAGTATTAATATGTATTCTTGTTGTTATATACACTCCCAAACAAATTTTTGTGATAAACCATAAGATAAAATCCGCGGAAGGAACTATTATGCCACTGTACAATTGGTGTTTGTCCACTTCGAAACCACAACCTTTGAATACTCCAATGTCAACGAGAAACTACTGAGGGAGTTGAGCTGCCTTGACTCATTGCAGTTAATTTCAGCTAATATATGCATGTTCATATTTTATTTGCTTCAGATAAGTTATTATTTGGTGTTATTTCTTTATGACGCGGGTGTAAGATACGTGCCCTATAGCCTCATTGCTGTAATAAAAAAATATTTTGTGCTGATTAATATAAATCACTCAACCATTACATCTAAGAGCGAAAATATACAAACATTTTATCCATAAATATTGCATTTAAGTTAATTTGGTTCATAAATAGTTTAACGAAACACAAATTGCACTGCCTTTTTTCTTTACTATTGTTTTCTGAAATTTTATTACATTGAATGAATTGTTTTAAATTTTTTACAAGGTTCAGCCTAAAAGTATGTTACATTTTTGCAACTGAAAGTAATTCAAAGCAGAGAAAAAGGAAACTAAAGCGTTTATGTATCCAGTTTCGATGTGGCATGGGCAATAAGCGCGAAGCAATTGGAATTAGGGGTCACAAGCTTTGTGTTCGATGCCTGAATTCTTGAAAATAACATTTGTTTTTTGTTATATTTTATTTTTATTATAATGTACATACATACATATGTGTGTATGTAAATATTAATTCAGTCAATAGACTATTCATGTAACAAAATATGGCATTCTTGAATACATTTGTGCTAATGCATACTACTCAGTAGCGGCCTCTATGCCGCGATGTCTGAATTTGGCATCTCCGCAAAACTAATACGCCTGTGTAAACTGACGTTGAGCAATAGCAAAAGCTCCGTCATGATTGGGAAGTACCTCTCCGAGCCGTTCGATACCAAACGAGGTTTCAGACAAGGCGACTCCCTGTCGTGCGACTTCTTCAATCTGTTGCTGGAGAAAATAATTGGAGCTGCAGAACTAAAAAGAGATGAGAGTGTACAGCTGCTGGCGGACGCTGATGATATTGATATCATTGGTTTCAACAACCGCGCCGTTAGTTCTGCTTCCATCAGAATGGATAAGGAAGCAAAGCAAATGGGTCTGGCAGTGAACGAGGGCAAGACGAAATATCTCCTGTCATAAAACAAACAGTCGTCGAACTCGCCACTTGGCTCCCACGACACTGTTGACAGCCATAACTTCGAAGTTGTAGATAAAATCGTCTGTATTGGAACCAGGGAACCAGTATTAACAGCCACAACAATGACAGATTTGAAGTCCAACGCAGAATAACTCTTGCCAACAGCTACTACTTCGGGCTCAGTAGGCAATTGAGAAGTATTTCTTTTTCATTATTCTCCGCCTGCTATATGGTGCAGTGGCATGGACGATTATAATATCTGATTAGTCGACAATACGAGTTTTCGACAGAAACGTTCTTCGAAATAAATACTTCAGGAACCATTACGAGATTTTGGTAGATTTAATGAAAGTGAGGACCTATGACTTAATTTGACATCAGTGAGTGCGGAAAATGTATCAATCCTTTAGAAGATCTGCTCGTGGTATTCGAATTGCATGTGTACTTTTCGGTTTCAGTCTTCATTTAATTTGTATGCATTAACTCATAACTTACATACATATTTATGGTTATAAGTATGTATCAACATATGTACATGTATGTAAGTATGTATGTGCAGGTATGCAAGTAAATATCACATATTTCGGCATTTCTTATGGCTCAATCCACATATGAATACGTGTCAGTTTTATTAATGATCGTGGGAAGGGAATGTGCGATGACTACTCGCAGGTCTCTATGCAGCCTGGTATGCACGTAATGCATACATATACATTAATTCCACCGTTAAGGTCATTCTAATATTTTTTTTAAATACCTACTTCGAGAAAGTGGAACATAATTCGATATGAACAATTACTTATATACAAATATATGCTGAACATTTGAAATTCATTTCCAGCAGTTGCTAAGGTCTTTTTATCACTGTTCACTTTGCTTTAGTAATACCTCGAAATCGGAGCAAAAATTATTATTAAACATAAAAATTGAGAATTAGAACTGCTTAAGTATAGCAAATGACATAATCGAATTGTAGGGGTGGGAAGGTTCTTGGTTTCTAGCTGATAGGAGGTACCAACCGCAAACCTCTAGAACTGTATTATTCTAACCTACATATGTATGTATATGCACTATATGCTCCAGACTTATTGGTTGACCACAATTTTTTCACTTATCCTCCAGTGTAAAATCAAGAATGGAAACATTTACCAATTGCTTTCAAAGAAAATTGCGAACTACCCTAATGCACCTTTTCAGGAATATCAGTGCGAAGTTATAAACGCACGCCATTGACAATGTGGTTGCGCGCACCTCAACACGCGGCGACAGTCACATTGATATGCCGAAAAGTTTCTCGATTATGCGAAAATGCTTTCTGAAAACCTCAACACAAAGCCAAGTGCATACCTCATACAAAAAGGCCGCAACGAGAAGCGTAACCAAAAAGAAGGCGGTAAAGCAATTGTGATTTACAAAGGAATTCATAGCATGCGTACATACATACATACATGCACATATAAATATGGGTTGTTATGAAATCAAGTTAGTTTGTCTATATGTTCACGAAAATTTTTGATTTGCACAACTGACCAAATACACAAGTCAAATTGCATAAACCTTAAAAACATGTGGCAAGGCAGTGAGCCCTAGTGGGTGTTTATTAAGTGGTCAATTTGGACATTAGCAAAATTTTGAATAACTATTCTGAAAAGATGGGGTATAGTCATGCTACTGGGTATGCAGTTACAGACGTAAGGCGCTCGCTATATAAACGTGTGGACAACTTTATACCAGCGAAGTTGTTGTTTGGGATCCTCCATGTTGTAACCACTCATAATGAAAAAGAAACAATACCGTCGGGTGAAAGACCATGTTGATGACGACCCCAGCAAACGTAATAAGGGCTCTGATTTAGGGGCCAGGAATGTCCGGTCTTGAATTGGCAAGGTGCCGCTGCCCAGCAGGTTGAAGTCCTCGTAAAACTAAAGGCTGTCATCACCACCGTCCAAGAAATGCGATGGACAGAAAAATATAACAGATACGAGTAGGTCTTTGCGACATTTATTACAGAAAAACTCAGTCGCCGAGTCCTAGAATTCACTCCGGTGAATGAGCGTCTTGCCACAATCTGCATCAGAGCAAATTTTTCAACATAAGACTATTTCAGGGCCCTGAAACATGATCTATACTACTAGATTCCAGCACAAAAAAAATCATCAAGTTACTTGGATAAATGGACGACATGTCTCCAGTGTCCTGCGTACGCTCCGAGGACCTAACATGGACTCGGATCACTATCATGTTGTAGCGAACATAAACGCCCGACTCTATACATTTAAGGTCCTTTGCCATTGCACTTGTCGATAGAATGATGAGCTGTACGAGATGAAGACATGGACATACATACTATGTAGTTCAGAGATAGCGGCTGTGCTGGCTAGGTCATGTTATCCGGATGGAGGAGAACACTACAGCTTTGAAGATTTCCGATTCAGTACCCGCCTTTGGAAGTTTCAGTCCACTCTGTTAGGGAGATCAGATGGAGTAGGATCTGGCTGCACATGGTATCTACAATTGGCGCCAAACAGCGAAAAGAAGAACGAATGTATACAACTGATGAGCCCATTTCTATTAAAAACTGGAGCCTTTTAATAATAACCTATTCAATCGATTATTAGAAGTATCCAACTCTAAGCTCCCTTATTTATTGCGTTCGCTTCATTTTAACTTTTCAACGTTACATTCTGATGTATCGCGACTTCGGCTGTGATATTATTGGAGTTGCTTATATTACGAGTGTTTGCCTGTTGCAGCGGTGCTTTTCCCGTACTCTTTCGCCTTCCTACAAGTGCGAGTATTTGCATTGCTGTCTGTCCTTTTGTTTCGAAGTTCGTCTGCCATTGTTACATACATAGATGTTGTTGGTGTTGTTCGGTCTGTTTGCTGCTGTCGCTGCATAGCCACATCGGAATGCTAAAGTAAATATAAAACTCGAACCGAAAAACGAAATTGCTGAATAAGGCAGAATGTAATTCCAAAGAAAAACATAAAAATAACAGAAACATAAATTCATTCATCCGAGGGGGTCTCCGTCTATGCGCCGCTGCTGTCGTTGTTATTGTAGCCGTTGCTGTTGCTGTTGCAGTCGCGTTCTCGCTGTGGAGTAACTCTGCTGATTTGGCGTGTGCGCCTCTGCTTCTGCTTCGAGTTCGGTGCTAACCCCGCCAGTGTTTGTATGTATGTATGTGGGATATGCATGAAACATGATCAGTTCGCGGGAATGGTGCCTTATGCACATACCGTGCGGTCATTTGTGTGTGCTGGCAGCAACAGCAACAAAACCAGTGTCTTGGCTCTTTGTGTGCTGTCGGCGGTGACGTTTATGTTGTTGTATTTCTGTTTTTGTTTTTGTTTTTTTTTCCTCAAAGGTCTCCACAAGCTAACAATAAGTATATTTGTAGTTGTTGTTGTTATTGTTATTGTATTATTGGCGTTCCCTCGCATGTCGATGTTGCTGGCATTCGATGGCATTCACGACGTTTGTTTTGATGCAGGAATGCGTTATCAGACGACAACAACACGCCGTCTTGTTCTTTCTGTTGTTGTTATTTGCTTACAACATTTGTTTCATGCTTACTATTTCTGGGCAATGTGCTGCACTTAAATTTAGTGGGGGAGTCCATTGAATTCCATTTAGCTTGATGTAAAAAGCTTTTATTTATAGATATTATTTTAGCGAAGCTTCAATGGGGAAAACCGGATATTGTTGTTATACTATGTGTGAAGGAAGGAATGTGAAATGCTAGAAATTTGTACATACATACATACATATGTACATATCTATTTATGGGTTAGATTATATACTTAGGTTGCTCGTCTAAGTCAGAGCGAAATTACGACTCTCGTGAAGATGGCTGCTTCACCATAAAATCAGTGAAATGCCAATCACATTTTTCAGAACAAACCGTTTCTGCGACCTGAATGTTGTAATTCAGAAAACATTTATTGGAATATTAGGACACTGTATACGAAAAAAGCTTTGTGGAGCAATTGCAAGCTTTTTATCGAGACATTTTATGTTAATTATGATGTTGCAGAGAAGCAAAGTCCTCCAGATTTCGCTGCAATGATTTCATCTCCACTGAAGCAAATATTCCAATATTCAGCACATAATAAACAAGTCTGCAAATCATACATACATACATATAAGACTATAATGTATGTACATATGTAAGTATATTTAAGGAGTAAGAATGTCAATGTTTGTCTGTAGGTGTGGGCAATCTGCATGTACATCAGCTTCATTTGCAGCCGTTCAACTGCGCAGTTTCAGTTACACATTCAATAACCACTTAAGCACTTCCGTTGCCACTTAGCACCTTTTACTGTTAACTGCATTTATTCTTAGTCATGTACATATACATTATACAGACGATTGTAGACACACACACACACACGCCATTCGCACAGACACTCTTACATGTGCACATAGATTCTAAATACCAGAGCTCGTACACACACGGCCACCCAGAACTCTGTTGCCTCGAATTCGTGGAAATTTCGCATTTTTAGGACAATTGCGGCCGTCCGCCTCAGGCTACACATACACGATGTACATGCACACATACAATTGCATAGTCTTATATGAATGTACATACGAAGAAATTAGACACAAGGCATTGGCAACATTCTAACGCCTCACCTACATTCCAACAACCAAACGGACTGACATTCCACGGCATTTGCAAACATGCAACAAGGAACACATCGCACCACCGTCTTTACACAAATGTTGCACTACAGCATTCCAAACTTAATAAGCAGTGGACGAGCGCGGCCTGTTGCCAGCAAATGTGCCAATGCTGGACTTTGTATCTAGGCGCATGTTTGTTTGGGGCGAGATACTTCTGCACCTCTACACTTCTCCACTCCCAAACAACACACATTTCGTATGCATGTATGTAGACGATTCCGTTTGCTGCTGGAATGCGTACCATTTAGTTTTCTGGCAAAATGCTAGTCGTTGGTTGCAAGATCGGTTCCCAACAACTGCAGACTCTAAACATTTTCTGTGCTTAAGAATTTCTACCATATTGCACGATTTCGGTCAGTATACACGCTGTTGGTACGTAAATTAAGGTTGTGGAATTAAGGAGAGGGATCTCACTTGAACAGCTTAGAGCGCAGTTCCATTGTGATACCTTACAAATCGGTTTCAGCCTCAGTCATGTAAAGTATACACAATGGAGGAGAATGTACCTGGAGGTTTCCACCTCCGTCTTGATCTCCTAATTTCTACTCCAGACTAAAAGGATCTTGCACACACCCAGGAGCTGGCCGTCGACTTTGATTCTATTTCGAGTAAGTACAGACACTCCTTGACTAGCTTTGAATGCACTGACTCAACACTGAGCTCAACGCAAGTGTTATCGCTCTGCTGTCGTAGTGAACGTGTCTAAAAGAGGCTGCACTTTGTAGCAGTACGCCTATCGCCACCTTGATAGCAGCCACTTATACTTAAAACACACTACAGTGGATTCATATAGAAAACTCCTCCTCCTAGCGTAGACCCATCCGTGAAAAACTTATTGCGCCTCTTCTCCAGAGATTTCACAGAAAAATCCACAACGTTGGCCTCTTCGACGCATCGATTCAAGTTTTCAAGAAATCAGTTGAAGGGGAAGTATTTTCAGTATGTCCTTGTTCGGACACCGTAGCATCAGAGATACCGATTTGAACCGCTCTTTGGATATGGTCAAGCTTTTTTAGCAAATTTAGCCTTTTCGAGCGCTCTCCAAACATAACTACGGTTTCGTAGAATCGTAAGCTATCTTCGGTGAGAGTCCAAACCTTTTCCCTATAGCTCCTCTAGAGCAATATAAGGCAATCGATGCCTTCCTTAGTCTCTCTCAATATTTGGTCTCCTTGAAAAGTTTTTATTAATAATACGCCCTGAGTATTTCACCTTAGCAACAGGTTGAAGACGCGAGCCTTTGAATAAGAGGAGAGCAACGTCTGGGATTTTGTCCCTCCTGATAAATAAAACCATTTCAGTTTTACTTGGCTTGACAGCTAATCCGCTTCTATTCGCACAGTTGGATACCATGCTGAGGTACCCTTGGGTTAGCTCGTGGACGGTACTTAGAATTTTTCCTTTTACCATAAGGGAAACGACGTCACCATAGGTTGTCAATCGAGCCGCGCTCGAGACTGAAGATGGGTCCATCAACTGGCAATCCCTCCCCCAAAACCAAACCAAGGAAGCATAAATATCAATATACAGAAAAAAAGCTCTGTTGCTGGTGGGAAAATCAGTAGAAAACAATGTTTATAATGCTTTTTATGGAGCGCATAAATGCTTGATTGACAGGCGAATACTCGTATACCCAGTTGCGTCTGTATGTTTGTATGAACATCCATATTATTTATATACATACATTTATATAAATCTTTTAGATACTCTGTGTCAGATGATGAGAGGATGGATGGACAACCGACGACAAAGATAGCCTGACAAATAAAGAGTGCAGCGGTAAGGGCGCACATAGCACCGGGGACGACTAAATGGAATGAAATGTTTACGAAAATAAATTTAACTCAGAGATATCACAAAAATATTTCACTTCCTTCTATACCGAAAACAAATAGCAAAAATAGATTTAGAGACAAATTATAAATAGATACGTAGACATTCTGAACACCGACGAATCTCTATACACATACTCGTAAGTCGTCTGTAGCAGTTGTAGAGGTGACAGCGGCTGGCTATGATTTGGTAATACTCGTACCATAGCCTCTGGTTTCGGCCGTTGCCTGTTGCTGGCAAATGTGATGATGTGGCTGGCCGGCGACGCAGATAAACACAATAATAATGATACAGATGATGAAGATGGTGTCGCAATGTTGTGGCGGCACGGTACTACCGACTTTTTTCGCCGCCGATCACATCAAATTAAATATCGTCTGGGCGCAAGGAGGTATGGCACGGTCGACTCACGTCACCGCCAACCACACCGCACCACGACGGGACGCCTAGATTTGTCTGCTTACACATGCCAAATATACCGCTACATACTTAAATATGTAGACACAATTATACTTATATGTGCACATACAAATATATGCAGAAATACTTATTTATTGGTGAGTACAACCCACGGAAAATCAGATGAAATTTTTAGCGACAATCGCAGATAATTTAGTCTAAGGTGTACGCATAGATCATGATATGGAATGCCTAAACTTAGATAACACACTTTCATTCTCCATTACGGACTTATATCCGGACAACTTTCATAATCGGAGATAATTTGGGAAATCATTTCTTTTATATTTCTTGCAACTTTTCGTTCGCTATTCGTCGAATTGTTGAAAATTTCGAGCGTACATTTTTTTACTTGATGCTCCAGTGCCAAAATGACAAATAATTTGTCGATTCCAAGACGTTTTCAAAAATCGGGACTGTTTCAAATCACAACCTGACGGATTCTGAGTAAGGATTTGGGTAGCATCTACATAAAACTGTTTTCAGCCAAGATCTGAAGCCATTGGACCACCATAAGCGTCGTAGATTTACTGATTTTGCCTTGGAAAAATTTGGAAACCTTAACGTTTTTTTTTAAGAAAATTTCTTCTCCGATGAAGCTCACTTTCATTGCCTGTATGCCAAAATGGTTAAAAACAGTCATATCGGCCGACGAGTCTAACTCTTTTTAAACTTACTGAAATGCTGTGGCCTTGTAAACTGTGTCTGCTTCCATTTTCTGAGAAGTAAGTAACTTCAATTTGATTGTTTAACGACCTCTCCACCCCTGTGTCCTTAATTAATCTAATACAAATAAAAAAATCAGAAAAGTTATAGAATTGCTAACTAGCTTCGATTAGCATCAGGGATCAGAAAATAACTATATCTATTAATATGGACACTCACATTGAGTTTGACTTTCTATTATTCCCATTCTAGGGATGATAAAATGGATTTTGCTCTTCAATACACTAATTTTCAATTATACACAAATATAAAATTCCAGCATACTAATTGCTTTAGATCGCACTCAATTAAAATATCTTCCCATTATATTCGCATTGTGTAAAATGATGATCCTCCCTCATCGTCATAGCCTCATATCCTTGTTCGTACAAACATATAAATACATATTTACGTCCTAACTATATACATACATAATTTTACAAACTTGGGCTGTTCATTTCGCTAGTTGGTTTGCTTCATTAACTACCGTTGAAAACATTAATTCAAAGGGACAACAAGGTGAGCGAAAAGTTCAAAGAATTCTTCCAGGAAATTGTGTCCAATAAAAATAAATTCAAATAGAATTTGCGAAGTGAAGCAGGCCACAGGCCGCAGCTACGAATCAAAGAATGCATGAACTAATAAGGAAGATCAGGTATACAATATTCGCAATCCCAAAAACACTCGCAAACATCACTATACTAAACTTGGCTGAGAGAAGCACGAACGCAGATTTTGTGGTGCGACCCAACGGCGCGTTGCGCTGTACGCGTTCTATGGTCAGTGGCGCGCATTCCACTTGCTGTCGGCTTCTGAGCCAGTGCAACACACATACCGTGTGTATGGTTCCTATAGTACTTGTGTATATACGTCCGCTGCATGCAACATTCGCGTGCGTAGGCATGCTCTTGCGAAAGTTGCCACTTTATCGGCGGCGCGGGCTCTGAACAACACTGCAAACATTTACCTGCGCATATGTATGTACACACATACCAAATGTTTGTTGTTGCTGCTCCGTCAAATATTCCTTGTAGATAGCTTCAAAGTGCCAGGCAACAGCGCAAGGTAACGCACAGAGCCACTAGCTTCTGTTGCCTGCCACTAACTAATGCTGTCTGCCTCCAACTTGTCCTTACGATTATTTATTAACGCAGTGGAAATGCGCCAAACAAGTTCAAAACGGATAAGTAGCGTATTAAGCAACAACAAAACAAACTGCTGAGCACATGTACGTGAAAATAAAGCAAATATGTCTAAGATTTTGCACCTAACTAGAAGATTCATATAATGGAATTCCGCAAAAGCCATTGACTTCCTCGATCTGACTTTGCCGCGTGACAATGTCCAGCAGACAATTAAACCCAAAAACAACATTTGCTAAAGTTAGCAGAATTTCTAAAATAAATACGTAAAAATTGTGTACAATGTATGTAAGTATGTTGCAAAAATAGGGTAGTCGAAAAAGTCTTTTCGCATTTCTAATCAAACTTTAACTTATTTTTTTTTTATATTTATAATGAACTTTACGGAACCAAATAGGTACTAGAGACATTATTCCATCAGTGTAAAAATTTTCTGGTTTCTCGGCGAAAAACTACGACAAGTAATTTTCACAGGCTTCTCTTGAAGCTAACTTTACCTCATTAAGGGAGTTCTACATTGACCGAAACAAATGATAGTTCGATGGTGCAAGATCAGGGCTATATGGTGGATGCATCAAAACTCTCCAGCCAAGCTTTCACAGTTTTTGCCGAGTCCTCAAAGATGTGCGTAGTCCAGCTTGGTATTGATGAAAGACCAAATTTTTCTGTTGACCAGTTCTGGCCGTTTTTTTTTGATTGCTTTCTTCAATCTCATCAATTGTTGACAGTAAAAAGTATAATTAATTGTTCGACTAAGCTTGAGTAGTGGATGATTCCTTTCTAATCCCACCAAACACTCAACATAACCTTACAAGGCGTCAAACCTGGCTTTGTGACCATTTGTTGAGCTTCACTACGCTTGGACCATGATCTTTTTCGTACATTATTGTCGTATTTCATACATTTTTCTGCTACCATAAGCTTCAGAAATGGTTCAATTTCATTTCGTTTCAGCAAAGAATCGCAGATGTTAATGCGGTCCATTAAATTTTTCAAAAACAATTCATGTGGTACGCGAACATCGAGTTTCTTTTTGTAGCCAGCCTTTTTTAAATGGTTCAAAACCGTTTGATGATGAATGTCCTTAGCGACATCATGGCTGCTTATGTAACGGTCCTAGTCAATATTTTCCATAATTTCATCGACTTTTTCAACGATAGGACGAACAGAACGGGGTGCATCTTTCACATCGAAAATTTCGGAACGGAAGCGTTCGAACCATTGTTGTGCTAAACGAACTGATACAGCATCGTCTCCGTAAACTTCAAAAATTTCATTGGTGGCTTGCGTGGCATTCTTCCCTTTTTTCCATAAAAATTTCAAAATGTAGCTGCCACTACAATTTTCCGCTTAGTGTGATTTTATTTTGAGTGGATGGATTAGTGGTTAATCTAACCTATAAGTGGTTGACTGATCTTTGGATCCACATAGCAGAAGCGACACCTTGTAATTCATTCAGGAACAGTTAGCGGTAATATGTTGACAAATGTTTGTTCCAGGCAAGCAAGATAAAACTGCATTTAAGAATCCAGCCGTTGGGTTTTCACATTGCGATCTTGACCAAGATTATTTATGCCAAATAGAGGCTTTTAGCTTCGCGAAATTTCACCAACGACGAAAAGTTTAAAAGCTAATGTTTTTTAACTGAAAGCTTTCCCTACTGGTATTCATTCACATGCAATTGAGCACTCGCAATCGCGACAAAAGAGCCAATAACATTCAAGTACTTCAAAGATTGTGTAAGTGTGATATGTGGAAACACATACAAAGATACATATGCGCAAATGTGTGTTAGAAAAAGAAACACATAGAAATAATTATGAGTATTTGGTGGTGTGAATTATATTGGCAATACTTGTGGTGAGGGTGAGCGCACATTGATCAACTCTTAGATGAGATCTTTGAATAAACATACTTAAATATATATACAATGTACATACATACATACATATATACGATCTGTACCTATAAAGTCATTTGTAAAGACAAATTCAGCTTAATGAATTGGTAAATTTTTATTTTGGATACGGAGCCATTAAGCTACTTTTAAACCACGCGGGATGAGACTTAGCTTCACCTCCCCGGACGGCTGGGTTACATTCTCTGCCGCATTGCTCTGTATGCTATGTATGTGGCGATATTTTAAGAAGCCTCTGCGTAATTAAAATCATTAATACTGTTGATGACGGTGGTATTGGTGATGGCGTTTGTGGTTAAGTTTGCGCTAATGCTCGCTCGTGCTGTGAAAATAAGCAGCAAGCGACGCGGCCTACCGACCTGAGCGACCAAGTTGTGAATGAAACGGTTTCTGTGTATAGTTGGGCATGGAATGTAGATTGGTGAGATAGCAACTAGACCCAGCCGAAGATGCCAGAGTGGAAGTTTCTCATTTTCTCGTTTTGATTTTGTTATTGTTTAAACTATGTTGTTTGTGTGTATGTACTTTTCGCCACTATTGATGATTGTCGTAGATAATACTTTGTGTTTTGTTGTTGGAGGCGCATTCGGCTCATGCCCACCCGTGCAAATGCGGAATTCTGTTGTGTTTGTAGGCATTTCTCACGATCATGTCTCATTGTGTTGGTGAGATTCTTGATAGGTGTGATGAATACCGGTGCTGAGGCATACTTTGCATGCCTGCCATGTATGTATGTATGTGTAGAGAAAAGCAATCGTGGTTGCCACTTTGAGAATTTATGCAAATAACCAACAATTTCGAGCTTAATGTCCAATCAGTGCTGATCGATTGGTACCGCAAGTCTCAAATCTTAAATTGTATGCTGAGCTATAATTACGTACGTAGCCAAATATTAAAAAACGCTTCTGCAGATTTTGAAAGCTTTTTATTGACATTTCTCATGACTTAGCGCCAACTCGCATTTGTTGTGCCATTTTGGCCATGTGGCAACTGTGCCTACACTTTGTATGTGTGTGTGAGTAGATGACAGTTTCTTCCTCTTGCTAGTGTATGTGTGTACCGTTCTCCGTTGCGCGAGTGTGTTGGTGAGTAATTCTCGCTTTTTGGTTGCTCTTTTTCTAACAGCAGGGGATTTCAATGAATTGTGTTCGTATTTGTAATAAAATGAATGTGCGTATGCTTGTGTATGTGTGTGTGTCTATTTGTTATGTGTGATGATGCTGTGTAGTATTGTTGAATTCTTTCAAATAGTTGTTGTTGTCAGCGTATATGTGTAGGGTTAGCGGACGACGGCGGTGGGAGGAGTGTGCGAAAATAATAATGGCGGCTCTGAAAACTTTTCTGATTAGATTATAGAATATGGACAAAATGCGCAATTAAACATTTATAACATACATAAGTACATATGCATATATGGTATATCATTTGTAATTTTATTGCATACTATGAATAATATATTCGGTGAGGTGCATGTTCGACTTAATACTTGGCAATAATGTAAGAAATATACTTGAGATTTGGAAAACAGTGGCAAGAATTCTCATCTCTCCAATGCGTTTCGTTTCTAAGGATGCTGACTTTATTTCTGAAAAATTTGCACTATACATGCGCCGACCTCGATTGGCTTTACAAAGTCTTAATCGATTTTTGAGAATCACACAATGTCGTGTCAGTCATGTAAAACGCTTAATTTGAAACACCAAATGAAACCAATTACTGCAGCATCCTTTCCAACGTAGTCAAGGTCCCAAAGCTGGATCTTTTGCTTACACCATCTGACGACGTGTATAGTTTATAAAGCTCATCGTTCCATCTTATGTGATATTCATGTCTAAAAGACCTAATCTGATTTTTTCATTGTCATTGTCAATGCTAGTTTACTAGTTTTTTTTACCTGACGGTTTTTTATTTTCCTTAAAACTAATCGATATAGAGTTATAGATATTTAAATGATTAGGATGATGAGACGAGTTGAAATCCAGACGACTGTCTATCTGTTCGTCCGTCAGTGCAAGCTGCAAAAATTATGTAAAAATTATAATATTTTGATGAAACTTGGTATGTGCGTTCCTTGGCAAAAAAAGTACTAGTGCGTAAATAGCCGCAATCGGACCACTGCCACGCTCACATCACGCCATTAACCGAAAACGTGTAAAGTACCATAAGTAAGTATTAAATTAAGATATAAGATATTAAATTAAGATATAAGACAGGAGTCGACCTCCCGCCCTCTAATAAGTTTAATGTACATATCTCCTAAACATCTAAAGGTTCAACCACCAAATTCGCCTAGCGCAAATATCATAAGAACTCTTACCGACAATATGAAAATGGATTAATCGGATATTATACAGCTTTACAGTCAAAATTGGCCGATTCCTCGTAGTATCGTCCCTTTTCAGATATAATCACATATCTCGGGTCTCGCCCAACCGATTTCAAACAAATTTTGTACGTAGAAGATTTTCAAACTTCCAGGTAACTTTATACCGCACACATCAGCCAATATGTGAGTTATCTTAGTAAAATGGAAAAAGCGTGTTTTCTTATAACGGTGCATATTTGTGCTTACAATGAATAAAATCGGGGGAAAACTCGCCCTATCCTCATATAACTAACAAGCCTTATGTACCTGAAGGTACTTCTCCGACTTTAATCTTTGCAGGTTGCAAGAGTATGAAATGTTCGGTTATACCCGAACTTAGCTCTTTCTTACTTGTTTCTCGTATTACATTCATATCCAGATCCGTTCGCTTTGCTTCCTTAGTTAAGGAAAATGCGTGTCAAGTTAAATTTTCTGTTGGAGATGGCACCAAGCTTTCAAAAATTCAAAGTATAATTATGATTGGGTTTTATTCTTTCTTTAGCCAGAACATTTGATGGTCTATGTTGACTTACTGTTCCAAAATCATACATAAATCTGAAGTTTTTTTTACTCCACTTTAAAACCAATCATCATCCCACAAAACCGTTTAACTTCACATTTTCGTTATTTTCCGTTAAAGAGACTTTCTATTGCTTTTTAAAACGGTGAATATCTCAGAAAGAGTTTCGTGGTAACGACGAAAAGGTGACGATATGTTGAACTTATTATCACTTTCCGTTGTGAATTCACTTCAAACCAATACACATATCAATAGATAATAAATATTTTATAGTTCGACGAAATCTCATTACACCCTAACTTCGTAAACCTCACACAGAGACAATGGACAATTCCAGAAAACTAATCATCTTCGTCCTTTATCAGCATTTGACGACGTACGCACTTGAACTCGTTGTAGTTCCAGTGCATATGTGGTATATTTGTGTGTGTATATGTATGGGTATTGTGTGCGTGTGTGACACAAAACAAATACTCACACATGTACATACTGCTACAAGCAAACAAATGTATATTGGGAATAGTGTGCCAGACCATCATCGGAGCGGCTTTGTCCTTTCTTTTTCCCACAATTTGCTGACTATGTTTTGTGCGCTTTGCATTGATTTTCGGCGTTTTCTTTTATCCTTTATTGTTGTTTTTTTGTAGTTCATTTGTCCAACCCTCTTCTGTGCAGGAAGTGGATATTGATATAATTAAGAATTCTGGGAAAACGGGATTTTTCTTATAATCCTTGCTGCGGAGACAAATGGAGTGTGGTCTTGTGTACACTGAGACGAAACATTAAAAAGAAACAAGTAAGTTACAAAAATATATACAAAAATAAAGAAAAAACTTGTTAATAGACATGATGAGTGTGAGCAACAAGCTTCCTTGAATGTACCTCTTTTTTGAATTTTGAATTGTAAAAATAATCGTGATGGAACTTGTTTATTTCTGCAAGGAAGCATTGGATACTGTGAACCCCTTTGGGAAAAGTGGTTGAACTCGTTTTTTTCGGCTTGGATAAATCGTGTAATAATATTTTCATTGCGAATGAGACCATAAATAAATCATGTTTTCGTAAGGACTTGCCAAGAGCAGAACAGCAAACATAGTCGATGGAGTAAATTGACCACCAAAGTATTCTCATTAAGAAAATTTCATGCTTCTTAACTTTATCTTCGTGGTTTCTTTCAAAAAATCCAAAGCCACCGAAGCATTTTTATCTAAATTCGTAAGGTCAACCGTTTATTCTAATATGTCAAAGAAGATACAATCTGTTAATTGGCTGATTACTTCTGATTGAGTTTCCCACAGCTTTGAGACATTATGTAGCCTAGAGGCTTTCAAGACTTCAGAGAGCTCTGAGTAACCTATAAAAGAGGCTAAGGGAGTAAGCAAAGCTGTTTGATCGTAACCTCCGAAGCCCACATAGAATATGAATCATAGATCTGAATGATCCAAGAACTGTCTTCTGTCTAACTGCTTCATTGTAAGACCGAGGCCCCATGAAAAGCGGCATACTTTGAAAGCTTACTTTTGGTCATTCCTGCATATTTTGTTCGAATATCGAAATGATGCGAAACTTGCGACGCATACCTTAAATCAAATCATTACCTGCCGCTTTTGAAGTTATTGCGATACTAGAAAGGCATTAAAAAAGAAATATGAGAAGTGTATATAAAAGTAAAGTCACACAAAAAGAAAGGTAAAAACCAAAATAAGCTTGAAAGCAAGCATTACACATTTAAAATTCATACCTCGATTGCTCAGATTGGAATTTGGCTTTCTCTTTTCAACGCGATCGGTTGGCTGCCTCGCATGCATAGGCTGGTGAGGCAACAATCGGCGGGGGCGGGCAGCCATCAGCCAGCCGTGCAGTTTATATCAAAAACTGGCAGACGCACTTTGAACACTGCGGCTCGTCCAACGTCCGACTGCATCTCCATCCCAAACTTCAACTCCCATTTAACCTTACGGACAAGCAGACACGGCTGCCCGCTTGGGCTTTCGGCGACTTTCGCTGTTGCAAAGTCTGCAAGTTTGTGTGTGCATGTCGGTGTGCCTGTGTGTATTAAAGTTGGCGCTGTACAAAATTCCTCAAGAATTTAGTTATACCTAGTGTACATATGAGTGTCTACCTATATGTACACACATAGCTACATGCATACATATAGAAGCGAACGTAGGTGAATGCTTGCATGCATGGACGTACATATGTATGTACGTAAGGTAAAGAATGAACCCACACACACTGGGCTTACAAGGCATTTAAAATGGGGAAATGAAGAAATGAAAAATAAGTAAAGAAAACAAAAACAAAGTTTCTCACGTTCCTCTTCCTAAATTCTTGGAATTGCAATACATTAAAAAGAGCTCTGCGCTCAACGCCGCACCGTCGCATCACTAACGCCGCTATCCGCACCCCGACATAGCACGCTTGTGCACTTCTGACCGGACCGAAGTCGATGCCAGCAGCTAAAAATCCACATTCCCTTTCCCATCAACGTCGAATCCATGAGTGAATGCGTGGACTGCATGCACTGTGAAAAAAGAAAAAAAAAACAGATAAGAGGGAAATAAGGAGTCGGCGCGGCGCACGTGCAGTGGTGCAATGGGAAAATTTTTAATAAAAGGGAAATTGATTGATTCGTTTAGGTACTTAACAGCAATGCGCCAGCATTCACACATACTTACATATGTACACATATGCATGTATTTGCTCATACATGTGTATGTTTATTTAAGTGTTTTGGTGGGAGTCAATTGCAAAACCACCAAACCTTACTGATACAATCGAAAACCAGTTAAATTCCAACCAAGACGTATAACTGTGAATGGCTTTGGTGCGAGAGAAAGAACTTTTTTTTGCTAATCTCTTGTGGAAAGTCGATGCATTACCATATTGGACGTATACCGGTTTGTCCGGTAAGTAATAGCACTGAGTCTATTTAAAAAATGTATAGAACCAATCGTTACAATTCTTTAAAATCTTTCAAAATAGGTTCCCTGTGCGTCAACGCAGCGCTGCCAGCGAGATTTCCAAGCATTGAAGGCGTCACGGAAGGTATTCTCTGGAATAGCCTTGAGAGCCGAGGTGCATGCTGCTTGGATTCCTTCTGCCGTCTCAAAATGCTTGCCTTTCATCGGCTTTTTTAGGCAAGAAAACAAAAAAGTCCGGGAGGCCACATCTGGGCTGTAGGACGGCTGCGGAAGCTTTGGATGCCGGCCTTGGTTAGGTAGCTGCTCACAAGAAAGACGGTGTGAGCCAGAGCGTTTTTGTGGTGCAACTTCCAATCGACTGGGATATCTTGTTGGACCCGATTGATCTTTCGTTTGAGTCTCCTGAGGACTTTCACAGAAACGAATACTTAGTCGAAGGTCGGAGTTCAAAACTTTGCGCACATTGTAGGTGTTTGCCGAAGTCGCAGGTTTCCCAGCATGGTCTTCATCTGCGACCTCTTCCCGGCCCTCCAGAAAGGCCTGGTGCCACCGAAACGCACCACTTCTTGCTAAAGCAACATCTGGGTAAGCCTGCTTGATCATATCAAACGTCTCTGTCGCAGATTTACCGAGTTTCACACATAATTTAATCGCGTACCTTTAGTCTAATGAACGCTGCATTTTCGTCTTGCACCACTCACTCGCTCGAAAAGGTTTGTCCTGACTCTCCAGATGCTCAGACACAACTGACCAGCCGCTCGTTCGTTAGGAACGCACTATACCGAATCCAGTCGGTGCGCGCAGGCTCTGAAGTACAGTCGTGGCTGAAGAAAATCAGTCCTATTACTTTACGGACAAACCCTGTATATTCTAGTGTTTTGTCACATTCCCCACCATATATAGATTAAAGTGGTCTCTTCTTGCTCTCGGCGTCCTTTCGCACTGCACTTCACAAAAAGTTATATTTGTGAAGATAGTTATAGAATGTGGTCCAAACCAACTTTAGTTATTTAATTTTGTTTTTGCTTTCTGTTGGACATTTTTTGGTTTATGGTATCAAAGGTGGGAGGAGGTGAATTAAAATTTCTTGACTTGAGAAGAATAAATAATAAAGTCTTCCGGGCTATATTTAGCGTTTACGTCGTTACCTTATATTTTTTATCCGTTGGGAGTAGTGTTAACCGCAATTTTGCACTACGCCATTAATGTTCTGTCAACTCTTTCGTAAATATTTTTGTAAGATTTTTCTGTGTGTATATCATGCCTCATTTTTACAACACTGTTAATAATTTCTTTCTTCACAAAGAGTTTTTTCACTGTTAATTTAAATTTCAATTTAGTATTGTTGTTGTTGGTAGCAAACTCGCATACAAGCTCGGTTCATTACCTTGTTGATAATGACGCCGTGCCACTTGCCATGCTTGCCGCATAATCTATCGGAACCTGCAGCTATATTTGCACCAACACACAGACATGTTGCTGTGGTAAGCCTAAGACCGTCAAGTTCGGCTCCACTTCGTCACTCCTCCTTCGCCTGAAATGAAGTGCGCATAGCCAAAGCTGCTTGACCAAAACACCATATAAACTTGTATACTTTGGTTGTGTTGCAGCAATCATTGTTGCATGCATCGTTGTTGACGATTCAGCTTGTTTTGTTGTTGCTATCATTCCGGTGCGCTTGCTGTTAGTTAGCGCTGCCAACAGCGCCACTATAGTTGTAGGTATCGTTTGTTGTTGCTGCTTTATTGTTATCGCTGTTGTTCTCGTCGGTGCGATCAAATGAATGAATATCGCTGTGAACAAACCTGAACAAACCACAACGTGTTGTTGTTTAACACTTTACTGACAGACCATTGGCATTACGGTAGTGTGTGCACATATGCACACCTACATTTGTATGTTTGTATGAATATATGTTATGAGTTAAATTCTCTCGTTGATTTTTTGATTGCTCTCCTATTGAACACTGTCATCAAATTCATATTCCATTAGACAAATAACTAACACCGGCGGTATAACAGTATTCGAAAGCACAGCAACAACGCTAGCAGGCCGAAAGCAATTGCCTAAATCGCTGAGGCTTTTAATGACAATTTCTGTTTCATTGCCTAGTGCTAGCCTTCCAATTCAATATTCTGATTTCTCTTAAGGTTGTATGTTGCTGTTTTCTCTTGTTGCATTTCTTGGCTGCGGCCATGACCAACCGATCTTCGCACAGTGTATCGAAAGTGGATTTCAGGATTTTTAACTCAGCCTCCCTGGTGAAATTGCGAAAACACTCTAGCTCTGAAATTATTCGACGCAGTACCCGCCGAGGGAAGCAGAGGAAGAGGAAGACCTCCACTCCGTTGGAAAGACAAGGTGGAGAAGAATTTTTTTAACGTGATTAATTACGTTAATTTTTAAATGTGATTTAACTATGTACAGTTTAGTATTTTTTACAGCTTCATTTTGAATCTGAGTTTTGCGGCTTAACTTGTTATATTAGTATTAATGAGGGATAACATCTCTCATAAGGAGTTGTATTGTATAAGGACTAAAATCCAAATAATTGATGAATTTTAGAGGAGAAATTTGAAATTTTTATTTCTAAAGACGTTTCTCCCGACGACGAGACATATGACCTTCACACACAATAGTCTGTGTCCCCTCATTATCAAAATAAACCACCGTATTGAATTCAATCGCCCTCTTTGGCGATGCGCTCATTCGAATTACACACGTACGCGGATAATTTGTATGAATGTATGCGAGTCTGTGATAGATGCTGTTGAGGACGCCTCAAACATCTAGTTAAAGATACACGTTCGTATGTGAAGCTATTGAGCTTGGTATTTATCAGCATCCAATGTCATTTAGCTATTTTATTAAAATTTACTGTTTTTCATTTTGCGTGGCGACACACTCACACAGATGCACACATTTGTAACAACGAGTTTTAAGTTCTGTTGCAGACATATGTACATATACATATGTACATACATATGTATAATTGCATAGGTACACTTTAGGGTGAACGGCAGAATTTTGTGATTTGAAAGAGCTTGGAAAAAATAAACTTCCTTGAAACCTTCAGTGTTGAGGCTCCGCTGCGATTGGAGAACTGAACCAAACCAAACCATTAAATGACGATATACACCGATGTGATGTTTGGCAACATTAGACTAGGCCTATAAAATATTACAGCTAGTAAGAGGTAATGACTTGGCTCCCCGTCAACGGTGGCAGTCATAACTTCGAAGTCGTAGTTAATTTCGTTTTTCTTAGAACCAGTATTAACCCCAACAACAATGTCAGCCTTGAAGTCCAACGCAGAATAACTCTTGCCAACAGGTGCTACTTTGGACTGAATTTGATTGAAAAGTAAGGTCCTCTCTCGACGAACAAATACCAAACTCTATAAGTCTTTCATTATTCTCGTCCTGCCATGTGGTGCAGGGGCATGGACGATGACAGCATCCGATGAGTCGACGGAAGATTTATGGTCTTTTGCGCATTCGCAACGGCGAATATCAAATTTGATGGAACGATGAGCTGTATGAGAGATTCGACGGAATTGACATAGTTCAGCGAATTAAGATACAGCGGCTACGATGGCTAGGTCATGTCGTCTGAATGGATGAAAACCTCCAGCTCTGAAAGTATTCGGCGCAGTACCCGCCAGGGGAAGCAGAGGAAGAGGAAGACCTCCACTCCGCTACAAAGACCCGGTGGAGAAGGACCTGGGTACACGTGGAATATCCCATTGGCGCCAAACAGTGGGTAGGAAGAACGATTGGCGTGTTGTTGTATACTCGGCTATAACCGCATGAGGGGTGTCTACGCCAAAAAAGAAATAGAGAGGAATGTGCTCACCGGGGTGCCTTCGGGCATATTAGAAAAAACTTTTACTGCCATTACCAACCATATTGGGCCAGTTTTTTTTATTTATTTTCTTCATTGTATCCCGAATGGCCACAAGTAAGAGTAAAAAGTCATATAAACGCTCACCCTAGTGTTCACAAATGGTTGTATGTGAGTGCCTAGATGTATTTGTGTGGTGCATTGTACAGAGTGTCTGTATTCCAAACGTGTATCTCATTTTTGTTTGTTCTTTTTTTTAATTAAGAACAAGAAATTCCTGGAAAATCCTAAGCCCCTAGTCGGGGGTCTCTGTATAGAGATGCCGCGCATGGAGTTTACACGGCACACTTGATAACAGTTACCGAATATGCTTACATACAGACGAGCTTACATATGCATGAATGTAGTATATTTGTGTGTAGAGATTAGTTTACTTACACAATAACTCTCTATCACTATGTATGTATGTATGTATGTAATACCGATGCACATGGAAATGTGTACATTTATGTTATCTTCTTATGCATAAGTGTGTGTGTTGGTATGCACATCAATGCCAATCGTCGAATGTCGATCGATTGCTCTTTTATTTGTGCGGTAAAACTATTTTAACGCCTCATCAGCGTACCTCAGAACCTAAGTCGGTGGCCAAAGAATTTTCTTTTCATCACGTTTTCGTTAAGTTGCGCCCTTCCCCAGCAGAGAAAACCTCGATATCTAACTGGTTATAAGTGCACTAGTTCTTGAACATATTCTTACGTACATATGTACATATGTATAGAAAGAACTCATGAGCCGGGGAAAATATTTTGTCTTCATTAAATCGTCGATGCAAAATCTTTTTTGCCGCCATATGGATAGCCATATAGAAGTATATAAAAGTGTTCAGGACCTCATTTCTTGGCTAAATTAAAGAAGCACGTATGTATATACAATATTGAAGTTAAGTTAAAGAGTACTAAAATAATATTCGTAAAATCATCATTTCTAAATAATCCTTTCTTGTTTTTCTGCCAAACATAAATTGCATTCGGCGATTTTTATGATGAGTGAAAGTATTCTAGAAATAATATCCATTAAATTTTGTGTGCGGAGTCAAATTTCTGGTCTTGAAACGTTCAGAATTTCGGAAAAGGAAGTCAGCAAAGATCTTTTGTGCTAAGAAAAGTGAAAACACGATTGGTTCCAAAACCTCTCAAAGTTTCCGAAAAACAGCGTCGCGTTAACGCCTATGAAACAATGCTTTCCGACTAGCAGGGTATAATGAATCGTATTATTACTGACGATGAGTGTCGGATTTATACTTACGACCCGGGATCAGACGATCAATCGGCCGAATATCGTGACAAAGGTGAGCCGAAGTCGAAAAAACAATGTCATAGCAGGTCATAAACCAAGGTTATGTTGACAGTTTTCTTCGATTATCGAGTTGTGATGCACCCCTCATTCCTTTCCACCGGCAAAACTGTCAACAAGGGGACTACTACTTAAATGTTAGCGGGGAGCTATTCGTAAAAAAAGGCTAGATTTATACCAACAACTTGGTTTTTGCATCAGGATAATGCACTGTTACATAGTGCATTGATTTCTTGTAAGTTTTTCGCTAAAATTTCAACCAATATCGTGCTGCAACCACCGTATCGCCTGATTTAGCTGCATGTGACTTTTGGTTATTCAACAAACTCAAACGATCCCTCTGGGAAACTGATTTGAGTCTATTGAAGACAAGACTTTAACAATTGTTTCGTTAGGGAGGTTTGCCAACGTCTATCAGTTTAATTAGTTTTAATTTTTTCTTGGAGTTATCAAAATCATATTTCTTAAATATTATGTGTTTTCTTACCAACACATGAAATATAAAACATATTAATAGTTAGTTTCTTAATTATAAAGAAATATATGTATCTCTAGATACAGGTGAAAAGTTGTAATACAATCAAGCTAGTAAATAGCATCATCTGTGAGGTGTACGGCAGCGAGTTGTAATATGAAAGACCTTAATGGCTTTTAATTACTTCGTGCTACAAAATGTCAACCTAACAAGGGCGACACTCTGTAATTACTTTATTTACATAAGTTATGTTATATACACATACATACATACATATATGTGTGAGTGGCATTCCAAATGCACTTACTCACTCCGTGCACTTCTACGGATTATTTCTATAGCAAAACAGATCATAATTTCCATTTCTTAGTGCATGATGAACTTGTGGTGGGGCCATTTGTAGTTTGGTTTGTTTTCTGAGATGCGCATTTCTATAATTTTAAATGGAATTATTGTGACATACTTTTGAGCTACATCCAAAAAAGAGGTCGTCTTATTAATTTTCAGAAAGTAAATTTTGAAAAATTTAGTTTCGACAGAAAGTTTAAAAATCCAGAATGACCCCGTTTTTGCAGAAAAAAATAAAACTTGTGTCTTCTTCATTATTGTCGTAGACACCACTTACGCGATTATAGCCGAGTTAACAACAGCGCGCCAGCCGTTTCTTCTTTTTGCTACGTGGCGCCAATTGGATATTCCAAGCGAAGCCAGTTCCTTCTCCACTTAGTTTTTCCAATGGAGTAGAGGCCTTCCTCTTTCACTGCTTCCCCCTGCGGTTCTACGCCTTATACTTTCAGAGCTGTAGTGTTTTCGTCCATTCAGACAACAATCTGTAGCCTGCGTAGCCGCTGTCTTTTAATTCGTTGAACTATGTCGTCGTACATCTCATATCGCTCATCGTTCCATCGAATGGATCCATAAATATTTCGCAGAATCTTTCTCTCGAAAACTTGCAACGTCGACTCATCAGTTGTGGTCATCGTCCTAGCCTCTGCACCATATAGCAGGACGAAAATAATGAGTGACTTATAGAGTTAGGTTTTTGTTCGTCGAGAGAGGAATTTACTTCTCAATTGCCTACTCAATCAAAAGTAGCGCCTGTTGGCAAAAGTTATCCTCCGTCGAATTTCATTGTTGATGGTGTTAATACTGGTTCCAAGACAGACGAAATTATCTACGACTTCAAAGTTATGATTGTCAACAGTGGCATGAGAGCCAAGTCGAGAGTGCGACGACTGTTTGTTTGATGGCAGGAGATATTTCGTCTTGCCCTCGTTCACTGCCAGACCCATTTGCTTATAAAATATTGTACCTGTTCGATTAAGTTCTGCAGCTCGAATTATTTTCTCCAGCAACAGATTGAAGAAGTCGCTCGACAGGGAGTCGCCTTATCTGAAACCTCGTTTGGTAACGAACGGCTCGGAGAGATCCTTCCCGATCTTGACCGATCTTTTGGTGTTGCTCAACGTCAGTTTACACAGCCGTATTAGTCAGACATCGCGTCATAAAGGCAGCTCCTTTTCGTGCTATAGAAAGCGGTTTTGAAATAGACGAAGAGGTGGTGTGTGTCGATTCCCCTTTCACGGTTCTTTTCCAAAATTTGGCGCATGGTGAATATCTGGTCGGTTGTTGATTTGCCAGGTTTAAAGCCAACTGATAAGGTCCAATCTGTTTGTTGACGGTGAGCTTTAGTCTTTCACACAATACGCTCGATAGAACCTTATACGCGATGTTGAAGAGTCTTATCCCACGGTAGTTGGCGCAAATTGTGGGGTCTCCTTTTTTGTGGATTGGGCAGAGCGCACTTAAATTCCAATCGTTGGGCATGCTTTCGGTCGACCATAATTTACAAAGAAGCTGATGTATGCTCCTTATCAGTTCTTCGCCGCCGTGTTTGAAAATCTCGACCGGCAATCCATCGGCCCCCGCCGCTTTGTTGTTCTTCAGACGGGTAATTGCTATTCAAACTTCTTCATGGTCGGGCAATGGAAAGTCTGCTCCATCGTCATCGATTGGGGAATCGGGTTCGCCTTCTCCTGCCGTTATACTTTCACTGCCATTCAGCAGGCTGGGGAAGTGTTCGCTCCATAATTTTAGTATGCTTTGTGCATCGGTCGCTAGATCACCATTGCGGGTTCTACAACAGTATGCTCCGGTCTTGAAACCTTCTGTTAGCCGCCTCATCTTTTCGTAGAATTTTCGAGCATTACAGCTGCCGGCCAGTTTGTCAAGCTCTTTATACTCACGCATTCGGCCTCTTTCTTTTTCTGTCTACAAATGCGTCTCACATTCCTTTTCAATGATCCCGTTTTTGCAGAAAAAAATGAAACTTGTATAGTTTGGCTTAATTGACATTAACAGACTCTTTGAAAAAAATTAAAAATCTATATCTTTTTTACAACTAGAACTATCAACACTTATTTATACAGCCTGGAGTGGTTGCAAAGCATAATACGGCACGAGGGGTCAGAAGAAAGAAATATAAAATATAAAAAATATTTAATCTACAAAATTTTTTTATTAAATGTAAACATGAAATGAAATTCTGTTAAAAATTGTTTTTTTTTTTAATACATGAACTATTTCAAAAGCTATTTAAATTGTTTCATACACTAATTTCATCGTGCGCAAGCCTTACTCTTTGGAATACAATAAACGTTTCGCAATATTTCTCTTCGGTAAGTGTGACTTGTTTCGTGTTGTTGACGCTCTAAAATAAGGTGAAACTAAATTGTTCAGAACAGTTTGAACTGGAATTTTGCAAAGCTAGCTTTCTCCAACTTCTTGGCGATAGTGACATCGGATACTTTTGGGTGTTCCTTGACATTCCGAGCTTCACTTAATTTTTAGCCTGGGTCAAATTTTCGTATATCTACTACCAACTTACAACAAAAACTTTCTTCAAAAACTATAACAGCAGACAAAAATATCGATATCTGCCAGAACTCAGTTGCTCAATCGAACTTTAATGAAATGTAGTTAATTATCCTTAATTTCAAGAACAATTTAACCGATACTGGCAGCCATTTTATAGATTTGTCGAATTCACGCTTACGCACCTTTCACTTTGTGTTTGCTTTAGACTTGTTAGAGCGAGATAACCATATGTTCATTATACAACTTTGGGCAATAACACTGATAAGATGGATATCAAATATATTGGGTCTTTTCGTATTTATAATCAAACTTCAACAAATATTTTTTAAATATATAATGAAATTTAATAAACAAAATATTTACCATTTTGGTCGACCATTTTTTGTCATTTTTCCGCTTGAGACATTATTCCATTACTGTAAAACTTTTCTGGTTTCTCGGCGAAATCTGCGACAAGTAATTTGCACTGGCTTCTCTTGAAGCTAAATTAAAGGGAGTTCTGCATTGACCGAAGCAAATGGTAGTCCGATCGTGCAAGATCAGGGCTATATGGCGGACGCATCAAAACTTCCCAGCCAAGATTTCACAGTTTTCGCCGAGCCATCAAAAATGTGCGCGGTCGGTGGAAGATGAAGCCCTTTCTGTTCATCAGCTCTGGCCGTTTTTTTATTGCCTGCTTCAATGTCATAAATTGTATAATCAATCGTTCGACCAGACTGAAGTAGCTCATAGTGATTCCTTTCCAATCCCATCAAACACTCAGCATACCCTTTCGAGGCGTCAAACCTGACTTTTCGACCACTTGTTGAGTTTCATCACGCTTGTACCATGATCTTTTTCGCACATTCATGCATTAGAAATAGTTGGATTTCATTTTGTATCAGCAAATAATCGTTATTCGGTTCATTAAATTTTTCACAGACAATTCATGCGGTACCCAAACATCGAACTTCCTTTTGTAGCCAGCCTTTTTTAAACGGTTCAAAACCGTTTGGTGATGAATGTTAAGTTTCTGCATCTTTCACATCGACTCATACTCATACAGTGTAGTCTCCAAATATTATTGGTGGCTTGTGTGACATTCCTTTCAAAAATAACGTATTTCTTCATTATTTTTACTCATTTTTGAACAGCTGTAACTTTTTTTCAACTTCTCCGAATTTAATTTTTTTTTGGTTTAATGAAGCTTAGAATTTCACCTTTCCAACACTAAGTATATGGTATGACACATAATACGAAAAGACTTTTTCATCTACCAAATATATTTTTGAAATCATCTACTTTAAGCTCGGAATACCTATGTATGCTTTAACGGACGTTTTTCGGTACTATAACTGACTTAAGCCCCAACCAAAAGATGATCCCGTTGACAAGACTAGAGGTTAAGGTTTTCGTTATCTAATGAAATTTGAACGTACTGCTTACAGCTACTGTATATGAGAAACTGGATTTGTTACTCAGCGAAGTAGTTACATGATCGGTGTTAGGGATAATCAGAGATCACCGCATTTTTCGAATGTTTCCAAACACTCACGAACAATTGAAACCATTTACAAATACGAACTACAACAAAATTTGTAACTTTTACATCAAGCAAAAGCAGCCAAACAAAGAACCAAAATAACACGACTAATGAACAATTTCGAAAATACAAGTAAAAATGTGGTATGTAACGGGGTTTCAAGGTGATATCTGCTATTCGTGGTACGTTGGAATGCAGTTTGTAAACAAAACGCACACCGTCAAGTACTTGGCACTGGCAATAGCAGTTTCAGTTCAAATTCCAGAACGCGCTTTTTATTGTTTTTTTATTTTTGGAGCTAGCTCTGCATGTACGTTTGCTGGTAGAGTTTGAGTGGCAGTGCTAATAGACATGGTTAGGTGATGCCAATAGGCCCTCATAGCGTCAAGCTATCATTATGAACAAGTAAAACACATACACACCTGCCATATATGTACGTATACAAACAAATGAATGAAGACTGCCCGAACATTGCATTCCACAGTTGCAACTTAGCATTGCCTTAGCTTCAGTTGAGTTCAAGTTGACTATTTGTGACCGCAGTTGCTGCCGCGAATGCGAAATTTCTTTAAATTTTTATTATGTAACTAGGAATACCGAAAGATCGAATTACCCAGAGTTTTATGGATTCATCGGAAAGGCAGTCAAAATCAGCTTTGCTTAAATTTACCCTTAGAGCCCGCTCAGAAAACCTTATGTTCGTAGAATATTCAACAACTTCACAACCACGTATTGGCCGAATGAAAGCATGTCCGACGAATTAAATTTAAGTGTGTTTTGCCCAATCTACAGTAAGGGAGATCCTACAATCTGCGCCAACTACCGTGGGATAAGCCAACTCACATAAGGTTCTATCGAGTATACTATGTGAAAAATTAAACCCCACAGTCAACAAACTGATTGGACTTTATCAGTGTGGTCACCATGCGCCAAATCTTGGAAAATACCCATGAAAAAAGGATCCACACACACCACCTCTTCGTGGATTTCAAAACTGCTTTTGACAGCACGAAAAGGTATCCCCGCAACACTAATACGGCTGTGTAAACTGACGGTGAGCAATACCAAAAGTTAGTCAGGATGGAGAAGGACTTATCCGAGCCGTTCGATACCAAAACGAGGTTTTAGACAAGGCGACTCCCTTACATGTGACTTCTTCAATGTACTGCTGGAGAAAATTATATTGATATTCGCTGGTCTCAACAACCGCACTGTTAGTTCTGTGTTTTCCAGATAGGATGAGGAAGCGAAGCGTGTGTGTCTGGTTGTGAACGAAGACAAAGCGAAATATCTCCTGTCATCAAATAAACATTTGTCGTACTCGCGACTTGGCTCCCACAACACTGCTGACAGTCATAAATTCGAAGTCGTAGATAATTTCGTCTATCTTGGAATCAGCATTAACCCCAACAACAATGTCAGCTTGGAAATCCAACGTAGGATAACTCTTGCGAACAGGTGCTACTTTGGATTGAGTAGGCAATTGAGAAGTGAATTCCTCTCTCGACGAACAAAAACCAAACTCTACAAGTCACTCATCATCCCCATCCTGCTATAAGGTGCAGAGGCATTAACGATGACAACATCTGATGAGTCAGCGTTACGAGCTTTTGAGAGAAAGGTTCTGTGGAAAATTTATGAGCCTTTACGCATTGGCTACGGCGAATACCGCAGTCGATTAAACGATTAGCTGTACGACAAATACGACGACATTGCCATAGTTCAGCGGCTTCGCTGGATAGGTCATGTCTTACGAATGGATGATAACAGAGTATTCGACGCAGTACCTGCAGGGAAAAGCAGAGAAAGACGAAGACCTCATCTCAGCTCTAAAGACCAGGTGGAGATGGCGCCAAACAGCGAGAAGGAAGAATGACTTGTACTTGTAAAAATGCAAATAAAAATGAAGGATACGTTTTGCGGCATAGGTTTTGAAAGTATTGAGCACATACAAGAATCTCTCACAGGTTTGCCAAATGCTTGGACGAGCTTTTCCTCTTCTTAGATGCCGTTGGCAAATGAAAGGATTGAACAGTTGTAATCCATCATGGTTCGCTTTGAAATACTAATATAATTTTGTAAGCAGTATTGTCTTGGCGCAAATATCTTCGAAAGTTTGTCGTCAACTGCAACACTCCGTAAGCATAGATTGCACGCCTAACATTTTCTCCAAGTTAACTGCCGGTAGAGCTGTTAACGAAATATTTAAATTTAGCCTAAGAAACTAAGACCCTTGTTAAGGTATTATTTTGGAAACTTTTTTGTAAAGAACTCAAAATATAGTTGGCTTTAAAACTTAATTAAGTTGTCGTAAAATTAAAAATGAAAAAAAAAAATATTATTATTTTTATAAATATTAACTATAATGTTAAAAATGTGGGTCCTCCAGTAAAAAATGTACATAATTTAACATTTTTCTTTAAATTTGGAGTTCTTATTCAATCGATTGTGAGATTTCGTGCTTTCAGTTTTTGACGTAAAGAATTTCGGACAAATAAGCGCGCATGTGGCGCACGAGGCTTGTCCGCCATTTTGGAAGTATAACGCTATTTAGCACTAGCATAAAGCTTTTACTTGCCAGATTAGGTAGACCATTTTGTTTGTTGTTATTGGCAACGAACAGCACATTTCGCGTACATAGACTGTTCTAAGTTCACATGCATATATGTATGTATGCCTGTATTTGTCACTTGAATGTGTCGATTATAATTTCTGATAAGCTTTTAGGTGGAATAACTGATAGGGAAAGAAACGCAAGTGAAACAAGAAAATGAACAAAATCTAATAATTAAGAATGAAAAATGATTTTAATCAATATGTGCTTTTAGCGTATAGGCGAATAATATAATGTAAATATATATGTGATAAACATATATAGCTGTTATGGAATTTTCGTTAATTTGTAAATGCCACGACTGCATGAGTTGCTATTTTTTGTAAATATTACGAATTTTACTGAATTATATATTATGACCATTGGATCATTTAGTGGAGTTTCTAGATTGACATTCGTCGTACACGTGATAAAATCCACACGTCCACAAGATATGTGTATATGTATGTATATATGTATATAAATAAATACAATACACATGCACATATATACATACATACTATATAGTACGTGTATATTTTAATATACCACCGAGCACTTAGCAAAGCAGCTATGCCAAGGGGAGAGGTGGATGCGGCCTGAAACGGCGATCGCTACCGCTGAGTAGTGCAATTAAAAATATCGCACATGTGAAAAGAGCCTACAATTTGGGGCGATGACGATGATCAGTTAGTTCTCTAAGTTCGAGCGTGGCTATGCCTTTCACATACTCATAGAAGGGCACTCATTTGTGTCCATGTAGTATCTTAGTGAATAAGTGTGATGGTGGTGCACTGCAGAGGGTTAATGCATGAGTGTCAGTAGGCAGCTAACCAGGCGTTATCAGTGTGTATGTGAGCCTGTGTGTTGTCGTTGTATGTATGAGTGACCATAAGTTTTGTATGTGTATTGGTTTTCGTTTTCATTTCGTTGTCGAAAGTTGTACACGCCCCTACCCTTATGTCGAAGAAAGCACGTGGAGTATGCGAGCACAAGATAAATGGGCAATTGAACACAATAAGCTCCTGAACAAACAATTACGTATATATATACTCTATATATTTATAATATCTGTACATATAACATGCAAGTAATGGGCACGGTGACCGCAATCTGCAACACGAGGGCTGCATAGCAAAAGCTCCGCGCTAACTCAGAGTTCTCCAGCCCATAAATACATACATACATACTCGTAGTTCTAGGGTGTTTGTACAAACGTATTTATATACATATGTATGTACATATGTTCCATTTTTATTAGTAGAAGCTAAGCAGAAATGCTTCTACTTAAAGCGGAAGGAAGTCAGGAGTGAGTAATTTAGAGTTGCTCTAAATTGAGTTTATTTGAACTGAGGCTAAGAATATATTTAATGAAACCATTTATAGTGCAATTCAGTACTAAATGTCGCTAGGCACTACTGAAGACATTTTGAAGTAAAGTCTCAATTTGTGAGAAGTTATTATTCACCACACAGTCTCTAGTCTTTAGTCACAAAAGATTGTCTCATTTCATGGTTAGTAGATCACAAAACTAAAAAGAACTTTTGTTTGGCATTTTGAATATATTGACACTTTACTTAAAGATATCATCAAATATATTATTGTAGTTTTTTTATATTTTGTAAGAAACACGAAAAAGTTAAAAATAAATCAATTTCACATATATTTTAGAAGTATTCTGAAACAAAGTCAACTTATATTATTATTTTTGTTGGTAGTATTTATGTTTTTTGACCTTGTTATAGAAAATTTCATTTTCTCTAAATAACGAATTGTAACAGCTGATTAGACCTGTTCGTTTTCAATTGAGAGATTTTTGTAACTCTCATGTACTGAACTGCAAAATGTTGTCTCTACTTTAAAATCTCAAAATTAGAGACTTGTGACGGTATCAGCGTACATAATTCTGGTATTAATCTATGGTTAATGGGAGCTTTTTTCGTTTCCCAATAACGGGAAACCTTAAATATGCTCGAAGTTCTTTATTAATTCTTTCAAATTTCTTCCTTAATATTGTGTACGCTTTTTATATAAGTACTAGGGGATCCGGCCAGCTTCGTTTACTGGGAGTCTAGACATTGTAAATATTTCAGCACTTCAAAAGAGTTGAAAAGTAATGCATTTTAAATAATTAAGTAGGCATCAATTACCTTATATACCTCGACATGGTGGAAGAACACATCGTGTTTGTCTGTTAAAAATAAATTAAATGTTGAATGCTTTGAACACTCCAATCCAAAAGTGAGACGCCTTCGTGATGTAAAGGGCTGATCGAATGCTACTGCTATGTGGGAACTTATATGGGTATTATTGGAATTAAAACTTTTAATGAATATCTTCAAATTAAAGTTGGGCACGGTTTATTTCATGATATGAACGTTCAAGCTTTACTAAAGATGCTAATGAGGTTTAAACGTCTTATTGGTCATCTGGAATTCTTCGCACCTTCTCCCATCTCATGTCGCTCTCACGGTACCACGGGACAAGTATTACTTCATGGGAGAGAAGAAGACATTTAAGTCTCCTATATTGTGCGGATTAACTAACGCGTAATCTGTTGTAAACATCGCAGTCTTGTCATAATTTCTATTTTACAGAGGATTCGCACATAAGTGCAGTAAAATTTTCCACTATGAGATTACCTCCCATTATGGTTCTCAGCTTTTCCCTAATAATTGAAAACCTAGGCCAATGAAACTCAAGACAGGAATCTTCCTTAATTTGTTAAACAATGGTCCAGTGCTACAATTACTATTATTGAACTTTTAAATCCGTTGCGTTGGGCTTTTCCAGTGTTTGGGATGTAGATTGCGGTTAAAATTGAAAGGTTAAGATCTGAGGCGTGTCTGTTGTAGTATGTCGAAGTTGGTAGAAAATACTTGCGGAACGATAGATCGGCAATCGCTGGCGACGAGCTTTCCAATAATACAGAACTATAAAAGATTGATTAATAATTTTATTTACAAAAATAGCCAATTGGGATCGGCCATGTTTGAAGCGTCAGCAACATTACCCATTCATACCCCAAAAGTTGGGTATGAACGCAGATTACTCCCTATCCTTGCGATCTCGTGGCAGCCTTCGCTGCAGCTGATAATTCCATTACAGCATTTAGAGTAGCGGTACGCTTGCGTGACATGCCGCACTGCACACGGTGGTGTTTGTTGCCTCATTCAATTTAGTGCGGTAATGCATCTCACTCGTCTGACGGTTGCTGTCTACTCACTTCTCGATGCCGTGGCACCCTCGGCAGCACACATGTTCCATTTATAAATATTTGTGGCTTTATTCCGTGGGTTATCTTTGCTTCTGCTCTTTAGCTGCCTTTATCATTGACAAAGTCGGTCCCTGCTGGCAACAACATGTTGCATGTCAATTGCACATACGTGTGTACATACAGCTACGTACATACATATGTATATTTGACTACAAAAGTTCACGTCAGCCACTTTGGTCATAAAAATTTATACAGTTCAACTGCTCGCTCACTACCACCAATAATAACTTTGTATCCTTATATGTATGTGTGTATGTCCGCAAGGTTGCTTGTTGTGTTGCGTGTGTATGCGTCTATTCATTAAAGCGTACATCGTGATCACATGCTTGACTGAAATTCTCACAGACACAGATGCGCCAACTGAACTGAGCATTCAGCATTCTGTACGTTTGCTTATTTGAGTATGTCACATCTATAATTGTGTGCGTGAGATATACGCCCCACTGTGGGCCGGAAAGAAATGACCGTATATTTGTCGGTATTATTGCCGCTGGCAGACGATTGCTAGACAAGCGGGAAAAAAAGTAGCTGGCAACTTGTTGAGGAATTCGTGGTGCCGTTTATAGTGTGTGGATATGGTATTATTTCTGCTCACACACTAGCTAATAACAGTTACTTGTGTTGACAATAATATCAAAATCGGCGAAAGCTACAAACATAACATCCATATTTGTGTATGCTTTTGTGTAGCGCCCCACTACGACACTATCACGAATAAGCACGAAGTGCCCTCCACGGAGAGGGAGAGAGTGTGGAACGCGAATGTGGGGGCACTATGCGTACCTATGTATGTATGTATGTATGTATATGCATACATTTTAGTAAATGTGTGTTTGAAAACAGAAAAAATCGAGAATGCAGATAAGAGTTTTATTCAAACCCCAAAAGGTTATTGAACCGTAAAATTTGTTTACCTTCTCAGGGTTAAATTAAACACAGGAATACGTAACAATAATCTTACGCACTAAATTGACGCTTTAAGGATATCAAATTGTATTCACATAATCAAATTAGCAACTTAAGGAAAGCGTAAAGGTCTGGTCCAAGAGTGATCTCTACACAGATTTTTCTCAAGGTCGTCGAAAATTCGGGATTGAACTGTGGTAGATATAAAAAGTGGTCAAAATAAATTGATCCTGAGATTTTTCAAGATCAAATTATTGTTGTTGCATCTACATCCAAATCTCCATATCTGGAATTTTAGCTTTCGAACATGGAATACAAGCACATACTTTCTCTATACAACGACATATGATAAGAAGTTAGGTCTAAAAAACTATGTATCATATCTCCTACGACCCTTTGGGATGCGTTTGGCTCATCTTTTGGATATACATAAGTATGTATGTATATTTAGTCAAAAGCTGGTATCTGCGAAAATATCTAAGAAACTAATCCCAGCAAACACTTCTCAAGACTTTATCGAATATTTCATTTACCTGTATGTAAATACTCAACAATGTAATGTGCTTTAATCAGGCTAATATGGATGGCCATTGAGTACATTCACTTCAGGGACTGCAATGTTGGCTAAGTATTTTTTCTGTTCTGTTTTGACCTCATAGTACTGAAGCTTTTTCACTGTTTTAATAGAAGTTATTGGGTTCCTTAAGCATTATTTCGTAAATATATACAAATATCTATCAATATTGTACTATATAAATTAGATTGTATCAGAGTAAGCCACCCAGAAAGTGAGTACGCTGGTATATTTGTCAGTTTGCCAGGAATCGGGCAGTCAACCAGTTAGCTTTGTCAATGAGCGCACGACAGCAATAGGAATAAGCTGGCGTCAAATCATAACAAATAATGAACGACTGAAGCGTACGCAGTCACATATTAATGCTCGCATACGTGTACGTCGCGATTTCTCACATGTACTGGAAGCGCCAACAGCAAATACATACATACATATATACTCGTAAGTCATTGAGGCTCAAATCTACCATATAGTAAGTTTGCCACTGGAGAGATGAGATGAGAGATGATTGCGCTATGCCTACTGGTTCACAAAAGAGCCAAGCGCAAGTCGAAAGCAATTGTGAGTGTAAAAATGTGCCATTCATTGAGCACTTTGTTGGTGATGTTTTGGTTAGAGGGTGAGTGTACGTACACGTAATACTGGTGCAGTGTGGTGGAGAAGAGAAAATTGTAAAGAATGTTTTGGCGTTGCCGAACTGTGGGAACGGAAAACGGCGCACTCATACGCGCTCATATAATGTTCGTATTTGTGTTTATAGGTGCGCGTGTGTATATATATACATATATACATATACATATATGAATGGGCAATGTTTAAACGAAAGAATATTTCTGTTCATTTTGGTATTAGATATTGCATTTTGCGTGTGTATGTGCGCTCTGTCTACATACTATGTAAGATTTTCTGACCTTGCGCGCTACGAGACACGAACACTTACAATCAGATGGTTAGGGACTGTGAGTAACAGCAGATCGTAGAAGTGTCGACAAGACGCAAAGCCAAGAGGCAGCAGATGTCAGCTAGGCGGCCAACAGCAGCTGGAATATGCGATGGTCGCTGGTCGCTGGTGTACCGTACTGTGTGTGACGTGTTGATTGAGCGCTCAATGGTTGGTGTAAGCGACGGCTGCTCATAGTTTTTCGTCGTTCGTTGGCCTTTGGCCGTTTCTAGGTGGTGTGCTGATGAATTCTGCCGTTCAGTTGTTGGATGGTCGGTTGCCAGCTTGACGTGCTGTGCTGTGGTGCTGTGTCGTGTTTGTGCATTTGAAGTGAACAAGGTACTGAAACGACTGCGCATTACTATCAATAATTAGCGCAAAATGAGTGGAATTACAACAGAATCAATAAAAAAGTAACCGATAATGGAAGCTAATATTCTGAAAATATTTGACATTACTTACTGTTAATTTTCAAGTATGCGAATATATGTAGATAAATAAATTAATATATAGACATTTGTTCGAAGTTCGAAAATTGTGCTATTTTCCGATACACAAATAAAATAATGGTACGACGAAAAAGGCGAAAAAGTGCTTGTAATGAGAAATAACATCTAAAATGTAAAAGTGCGAAATAAAACTGGAAATAAACGCATATAATTAATAACTAAAAATGTTTGCGAACTACGCAGTTGACCAACTAGCTACGACGCGGCCATGGAGCTTGGCGAGTGCTCAGTTAGTGTCGTTGGGGAGGAATTCGCTGATCATGCCGCTCATGGCAATGGTGTTGACAGTAATAGAGTGCAGCTCATAGCAAAAAAAAAAGCCTGACTTCAGCTCAAATGCCTTCCTGTGGAGCTTTTGGTGTTTTATGCTACTGGCGTAAGAAGTGTCAGCGCCGCAGTTGTCGTATCTTTGTATCGTCGTTTCGTTATGTGGGCACACGAAAACTATTCGTTCCACCGAATTGTTGTTCGCTGTACGAATGCGCTACCGAAAACCGAGGCGGATTCGGAATTTAACGACAACGAGTAATGTCGCCGAAACTTAAGTTCTTCTTTAATTGTTATTATTATTATTATTGTTAGTGTTGTTGTATTTGTAGTTGTCGAGAAGGCCAACCTCGTCGGTATGGTTGACGACTTTATAGCGCCACTTGCGCCACTTGAACAACTAATTTAGGGCGAAAGCAATAACAACAAGCAGAGTAGCAATAAGAAGAACAACAATGACGACAATAATATTCGTAACAACAATAAATGAGGCTAAGACAATAAAGTGAAAATGTGAACTTTGAAACAAATGATTTTTCTAACCAATTTAAGAGGCCCGACACATGCACACACGCATACATATATGTATGTATGTATTAAAAAGACGAAACGGAGCAATGGATTATATTTGGATGAATTTAGCCACGAGAATATGTACATATATTTACATACATGCATTGTTGGTATAACACCGAAAGCAATGACAATCTTAAACTGGAGCAATGACAATCGTTTTTAAGTGAGACGGTGCCACGCAACTAACTGCAATACAAACATCAGTGATCAGGTCTAGAAGTGGACAACTGAAATGTGCCTTACTGATTTAGAGGTTGTCTAACGTATACTAGTATCATGGTGATATGACGTATTTTATATATACTTACATACTTGTAAATATCTGCTGGGAATGCGTTAGTAAAAAAACATGCAAAGATTTCCTGCTGGGGCTGTGACGACAATGCGTACAAATTTAAATAATTTGTAAACATGATAATAGAGAGTATAAAGAAGCTCAAATGCGATAGCAAGCTCAAATGCCAAACAACAACAACAATAATAAACAATCAGAGGAAATTAAGCAATCAAAAGTAACACAAATGTAGTCGCACAAATAAAATAGAAAAGGGGAGAGCGGAAGCAGAAACGCCATCACCGCTTTGCAAATGAAATGGAAATTGAAAAGCCCAGACAACGACAATAACAACGACAGCAACCACTTCAGCGAAAACACTTCCGTCACAATGAGTACTACGAACAAATGAAACTAAAACAGACTTTGCACCAATTTTCAATGGCACGAGCGTCGAGAACATTGAACTATTTTCCACTTTTTACGGCGTGTATATATTTTTATGGGAAGTGTTGAGTTATATCGACGCCAACCGACTTCTACGCAAATATATGCACCTATTTAAAAAAGAATAGATATAAACACACGGACATGCACACATGCTTGCCCAAAATCGTGCTTGTATGAAAACGTAAGCGATTCTAAGTGAGCAGCGGAACAGTGAACAGCGAACGAAGTACTCTACAATCAGAAATCAACGAGCAGCAACAGTCAGTAACTTACTAGCAACGTCTCCTCTTCCCAAAAAAACAAAATAATAATATTATTAATAATAATGAAGAACGACTGAGACTGTCTTTGTTTGTAGCCGAATGGAATGGCATGAAACGGAGCCTGAGACTGGCACGGGAGTGAGGTGAGTTCTCAGCAATAAGTGTATGTTTCCAAATGTGTGTTTCTAAAGTATACGCCATCCTTAACTGTGTTTACATATATATTTAATTACGCTCATGCATATATGTATGTATGTAGGTAGCTGTATATATGACTATGTATGCATTCTATATGTTTGCAAGTATATTGGTCCAATTTGCGAGCGTTGCGAACCACTCGAGATTGGTTGTTGTAGGAGGGCGACGTTGACTGAGGCGTTGTTTACGTTAGGTTGGTGGACGACGGAGAAGGTGTAAACGATTTAGTGATATTGGCGTTGGTGACAAAATCATTCCACTGTCTTATCTGACAAAAATGCGTGCGCTTATTATATAATTTAAAGAGTTTAAAGTGTGAAGAGCAAGACTGTATACATATAAAATAAGAAATGCTTACATAAAATAACTATACTTACATATATAGCATATATGAAAATCATATATTATTAAATATACAATGTGAATACATATGTATATCACAGCATGCATTCATACCGCATACAGGTATTATCATTAATACAAATAATACGCTTGCAGCTTTGAACAGCCTAAAATATACTACCCGGGAAAACGATTTTGGTCGTTTTTATAAGTTCAAATATAGTACATAGATATACTGTATATAAGCTTAGACGTGATGTAATCCAATCAGCTGTTACGTTGAGGGGGATTCCCCAAGGTGCATAAGAATTAGAAATGTCTGCTCTCAGCAGTTTTGTTGGGAGCAGAACTGTATCCTCAAAGAGAAATTACTTGCTTATATGGTTGACATACATATGTAAATACAAATGCATATACAAAATAAAATGAGCTTTCTTCAAGCTCAAGTCAAGTGCCGCAAAATACAAAGAGCATTGTGATAAGCTCATTAAGAGGCATGTGACCAATGCATGGACGACAGACGGTTTGAAATATATTGCTATTTCGAATTAAAATATGATTCTATTTTTCAATCGGCTTCTTTAAATTGTGCGAAGTTTTATCGTCAGATTTTTCAGTTGTCCAAAGCCATGCAGAGGCAGACATGTAACAGCAGTGTCGTAATCAAACCTTTTATTTGATATATAATATGCACATACAGACCTACCATTCAATGCATAATCATGCCTTCGAGCATATAAATATAAGAGCAACATGAAAATTATAAGCTCCCACACAGCTACATACACATCTGAAGATATCTGTGTAAATCAAACATTGCTTTGTTTGCGTGCAGATGAATGAATTAATTAAATGTCTCGCTACTTAAGAAAAACGATATGCGTTAAATATGATTACGCAGTGTATATGACACACATACAATTATAGACATGTATGAACTCAAATATCTGTGTGTTGCACACTTGAGAGTACATATGTACTTATGTTGTAGAGGTAATACTGGGAGAGTGTCCCGTTGACAATTGGCGAATGAGTGCGAGCGAGATAATAACCGTGTTGGTGTGTAGTTTGAGCGATATTGCCAGATCTACTAAAATAATACAATGCTTCACTTGCCATCATAATAAAAACAGCGGATCCTCAGTTCGATTCAATTTCTCTTGAGCACTCATTGTTATCGATCGATTTACAAGGGAGTCCAATAGATTGATTACTGTAAACATATGGGAAGAAGATCATGCTTAATCGGTTTCGAAATGTTAAAATCTCAACAATTTTTATATGTGGTCTCGTTGGACTTTACAAACAATTTTAAATATAGAATGCGAAACTTGTAAAACCATTGAAGTAAAAGCAAATAATCATCGATTGTTGACGTATTTACTTTTTTTTGAAGTATTGTTCTTGAAGCATACTTTTAGGCGTATTAAGAAAATACCATTTTGAAACCTTAGACTATTCACAAACTTTATGTTATTCCAAGCGCATCGGATCGGCTGATACGTACTATAAGTAATATGTGAGCCGACAATAAGGAAATTTGCGCTTGAGCAATGAATGATGATTTCTTAATACATACATACATATATATGTACATACAAACATTTGGATAAAAATATGTATAGAAATATGTTCATAGCACAAAATCGCTAACTCAACAGGATGGGCATACTTGCGTACATATATACAAACATATACACATACACACATGATTATATAGAAATACTTAAGTTGAGAAACCAGATTGAACAATTTCAACAATTTTGGCAATTTCAATAATACTAAGTGCTAACCATGTTATATATAATCAAATTGTATATATCTAGTACATATGTACATGTGCGTTTGTATATACATATGTGTATGCATATTAGCCTTACTTTGTCTATGTTTGTATGTAAATATGCGTGTTTATGGCAGAGCTTTAGAGCGAAATGTGGAGCAAACGTTCAAATGCCTCGAGCGAATCTACTCTCGATGATGGCTGACTCGTTTTTACGTCCATATGTTTGCATATATTTATATATGCATATAAAATATTTGCCCATTGTCGCAAATTTAAATGCGCAATAAGTTTTTTGCATATGAAAACACTCAAAAAATTAAAACTTTACATAATAAGCATGCATATCTGCTGTACACCTTCTAGTTATACTAATTGATTTACAGTTACATATGATTTAATGCATAACAGAGGAAGGGTTATCTTTGCTAGGTCTATTGCATCCCCTTCAAAGGTCGCTGATTACTGGAAATATCATTTGAAAAATACTTTTGAAATTTAATTTTTAAAGCAAATGGTGGAAAAAAATAACTGTAAGACTATTGCATATTTTTAGGTGGAAACATTATTTGGAAAGTTCCTTTGAATATTTTTTTAATGGAAAATGGAAGAAAAATAACTGTCAAATTAGGTATTGCATACTTTTAGGTGTATTACCGTGTTTGTGTGTTTAAAATTGCGAGTTTCCACGCTTTGCTGTATAGTTTCTATTTTAACAACGAAGCGAAGAAAGCATCGGATTTGCCAGAATGAACGCTTTGCTTCCGACTTCTGCTTGGCAAAGTGTTCAAAGTTCATAAAAAATGTCTCACATAAAAGCATACATCAAACTTAACTGTCAATGCGAAAGTCTGAAACAAAGCGCAGCAAAAGCTGAATGTGAATCACCCATAATGGCATGGCAATTCAATTCACTTTCTCCGCAAATACTTTGCCACATCAATGATACCACAAATTCATTGATTATTTTCCTTGCCTTTAAGATTTAAAACAGAATTGAGTTTTACTCTGACTTTGAAAACTAAAAGAAGCTAACGCTACAAATTACAGTTATTAATCGCATAAGTATATATACATATGTATGTACTACTGACGCAATAGGATTAACCGAACTTTTATTTTGTTTATTATTGCACTAAATTCGTATTTTAACCACTTATTTATGGCATTTGTTGCTTTTTTAGTATTGAATTTTTTTATAATACTGTTTATTTCGCTTCCCTTCAATTTGCCATACAAATTTTATGCCTCCACTTTGATGACGCACATATCAAGTAGCAGCCTTGTAATGTTTTGACGTCATTTCATTGAGACTTTTGCACTTTTTATGTGAAATTTCACCTTTTATAATATCGACCCTGAGGCGGAAAATGAAGATGGGAGGCAAATACAAAATTTCAATGTAAATAAGTGCAAATGTAAGCAGCAGATAAACACACACAATCATGTATATGTATGTATTTATTTATATAAATATCTGTATATCGACCGCCAGGAGTAGAGCCGAAAAAGTTACAATGGAAGTATGGTGTTCCGATTTGTCTAGATTTATTTATAAACAGGTGAAAATGCTAAACAATTCACTTGTGCTCCGGCGTATTTATGGTATACATATTGGTTTGTGAAGCTAAAAATGTATTATTCATGGTATGAATTGAAGAAAATTGAGAACTGTCCATAAGTGCCAACAAACACAGCCAGTCTTCTTGGCATACCTGAAAAGCTCGTCTCGGCGTTTTTGGCAGATTTATCTAATTGATTAAGCGCTGTGGGAAAGGAACTAATGTCAGGTATGAATGTATAGATACTAATTCAGTTTGGAGCTAAGATACAGCGGTTATATTTGGTTGTCAATATGGAAGTTACAAAAGTAGACCCATAAGGGCAGCAAACGACGCCATATCTTTCCCGTTCTTTTGACATATCTCTTCAGTAAGATTTGCCATTTCATTACGGAAAGATACACAATTCAACAACGAGTCAAAACTATTAAATTTACAACCGAAATTCGGACTTTCGAACTTTAATGGCGCTACGTCCAATTTATGGTCGTCATAACCGATATGTCGGAGCAACAATTGAGCGTTTATCGGAAAAATTTGAATCCGCATGCACAATACAAAATGTTCTCGTGCCAGTAAGACAAAGAAGTGCGCATATTGAGCATATATGTGACGTCGTACTGGCGAACTTTACGAAAAGATCTTGGCCTACATCCTTACAAGATCAAATTGACGCAAGAACTGAAGCCGCTTGACCACCAGAATTGTCGTAAGTTCGTGAATTGGGCTGGCAGAAACTTGAAATTGAACCGGATTTTTATTGAAAAATCAGCTTCAGCGATGAGGCTCATTTCCGGCTGAATGACTTGGTCGTGAGGTTTATGGGCCGGCGGTATCATTGGGCCGTATTTTTTCTGCGATGATCAAGACCGGCACGTATTCTATGATATGAACTTGAAAAATATGTGGTTCCAACAGGACGGCACCACTAGTCACACAGCGAATATTATAATCGATTTATAGGAAACCAAATTTGGTAAACGTGTTATCTCACGAAATACATCCTTACAAGTCAATTGGCCGCCTCGGTAGTGTGTTTTGGTACCGTTAGACTATTTCCTGTGGGACTACGTCAAGCCTGTGGTCTATGCTAACAAGGTGGCGGCGATTGATGAACTTCGTACGAATATCGAACGTAAAATTGCAGCAGTATCGGTCGATTTATGCTTGAAAACCGTCGAAAATTAGGTTCAGCATCAGGACTTCTGCAACCGTGCAAGTGTTGGTCTTGCAAAAGAAATTGAGTTCCATACACAATGACATCGAATGTACTTTCACGGAAATATAAAATTTCACTGATATCCCAAAGCGTACCTTTGTAGCGCTCTAATTGAAAAACTCGTTTTCGGAGCACGACAACTTCAGCAACTGTTACGATCCTAAGGAAATTAGCGAAATAAGTAATAATAGATCTCCGGTCATAAAACTTTTATCATCTTATGATGAATATAAACGAGAATGACATGAGGTTGTGCATTTCCGTCCCAGAATCCACTTTAAAGCATTAATATGTTGCGACATATATTTATATTGTTCAATTGTTTTACATACCGTTATTGTTTTATCTCATGAGTTTTGTCGCAAATACGAATTTCTCGCAACTATAACTGTTTTGTCTAAAGTCTTCTGTTAATCACGTAAAAAACATGCTACGGCGGAAGTGGAAGTCCGCTAATGTTGCGATTACGCACTCACATGCATATATGTATGTGTATGTAAGCGTGTACATACAATACAATACATACGGGCGTTGTGTGCGTTGGCAGTTGAAACCCATGTCCCGCAGCGGTGTTTCTTCTGCAAACATGCACAAATTAAGAAAACTAACTATAAAAATCGTACTCGTTTTGTTACTTTGCCGGAATTGTATTCGTAATTTCAATTACTTGTGCGGTTGCAAAGCGATTGCTGTTGTTGTTGCTACACTTTTTATGGGCAATTTGTTCCCATATCGAGCTAGCTATTGTTGTTGGGCAACTTCCTTCCTGTGAAGTAGCAAAAAATTTACTTGAAAGAGTGTGCTTTGTCCGATATGAGTGTATGCGCATGCGTATGTTGCACCTACTTACATTTTCACTTTGCTTCACTTCTCGTTTCGGCTTCTGTTTCTATTTCTATTTACAGCGCATTCGCGCTTCCACTTCCCAAACTGCTTGCTTTGCCTTAAATGCATCTGTTGCTCCGCTTCCATTTCGCTTCTTTTCGTCACAAATAACTACAGAAAACCAAGAGCATACATACTCACACACACTTATGTATATATTATATATATGACTTTGTGTGTGTGGGTTTGTTGGCTGTCACAGCTGTACGTACCGTTTGCGCGTATATTACGTAACTTGCAGTGCATTCCAATTACTAACTATGATGCGTGTGCAAGCAAATGCTCAACACACACACAGACGTAGCGTATAGAAAGCGCCGATATATTTATATAAACTTCATAGTTACCCATGTAAATGCCAGCATTTGTGACAACACTCGTCTCCATGAATTGTGTGTACCATATTTCCTCCATCCATGGCCACCCGTGGCAGCGGCAGTGAAGCGCTGAGCCGCAGTGCTGCGCGAGCACTTGGATGTCATGCGACGCGCCGAGGGGCTGGCTGCAGTTTGCTTCCCACCATCTGAGCAGTTGTGTGTGAGTATTTTCATTTTGCCTTCATGAGTGGTGACGACGGAGGAGGCCACTTCCTTTCGCGCTTCATTTCTCCGCGAACTGTAAACAGTTCCCCGCGGGCATGCCGCTTCTTGTTGGCACGGCGTTTGTTGCTGTTGTTATTGCAGCAGTGTACCGCACTGGTGGCAGAGTTCACTTCCGTTGCCGATTTTATTGCCGTCGTGTTGCTGTGGTCGTTGTTGTGATCGGTTTGCTATCATTGCTCGCCGGATTATGGGGCCTTCAAATACAAATACACACAAATGCTCCACTATACAGATGTGCATATGTATGTTTGTATGTACATTTATGCATAATCGTTCATATGTAGTTGCTTGTAGGTGTTCCAATCGATTTATGTGTGTGTAGCTATGTATGTGAATTTGTTTGTTGTTTAATTCATTCATGAATTCATGTTTCGCCGTCTCCATTGATAAAGCGGAGCGTCGCGACTGCGACTGGATTGGTGTCTGATTACTGGCACCTCTGTGTTTATAAGTACTCGCATATGTATGCGCATTAGGGTAGTTCTAAAATGTGGCGAATTTGTGCCAGCTGTAAACATTAGAATGTAAACTGCGGTTGGTGTTTGGAAATGGCAGCAATACCGCGGAGATAAGGAAGGAGCATTTGAGTATGTACATATGTAAGTGCACTCAGTCTAATGCCTACGTGATTTTTTGAAAATGAAGTGCAATATCATTTAATCTAATAAATGTGTCGAAGAACATAATGAAATGTTTACACAGCGTAACCACTGAAAATTCCAAAATATTCCCCCAGTGGGATCAGATAATATCAGACTTTTGACTGATACAATGACAAAATGAACTCGTCGGTCGTCCATTCATAATTAAAATGGAAGTTAAACGAAAGGGTGACTTGATTTGCTCCGAGGGCCAGGTAGACTTTTTCGTAGATATTTCGACATCATGCATTTATTAATTGGGTTAGCAAACAAGCGATGACGATAAGCGTTGCAGGTAGTGCTAGTCTCACTGAAAGTGTCAAATTTAGTGAAGAAATTGTCGTTCAGTCGTTATGGTATACATATGTTATGTTCATAAGCGTTTACTCACGTCTCATTGCTGCAATCATGCTTGCAGGACACACATACATATGCGCTTATTTTGTATTAAATTGTTAGTTACTCAATGGATTCATTCACAATTACACTTTTCCCACAATATGAATACCACATATTGATTGTGCTCATTCATACTTCCTATACGTATGTACATACTTAGATGGCGTTTACACGGGGACTCTTTTGTCGCTCATTATCGGCAAATTCTTTTTTTGTGTCACGCCATGCGTTCACACGAGGAAAAAGTGTGCAACTGGAGTCGATTTTTTATATCTTCTTTTTCACAAAATTTTCGCGAATTTGGCAAAAAAAGTGGCTCATTTTGCTTAAAGGAATTAGCATGAAAGTGGAAGAGAATACTATGTATAATACCCGTTTTTAATATTTTCAAAGAAACTCTACTTATGATGGGCGTTTCCGACTCTTTGGCTAGTATTAAAAGCCCGTAATTTTGTTACTCAAAGCAACTGTTACGCATAAGAACACAAAGCCACCCGAGCTCGAGAGGCACGGTCCTTTCGTCTTTTCACGTAGTCCCCCCTCACTCACAAAAATCCAATTTGGGCGACAAAAGAGTCTGCGTGTGAATTGGCAATTATAGACACACATACCATACATGCATACATACATATGTACATATGTACATGAACTGTTTGCCTTACACATAACATTTATGTTTGCTTTCGTTTCATTTTAGTGCACTCTTATCTGTAAACCGCGATCTACACCGACTCGACACCAATCCACATGAAAATCGAACACTTACACATACAATCAGCGATGACACCGTTTTACGAATTCGCTTCGCCGCTTTTGCGTTTATTGAATGGGATAAGTACATCGCCATAAACAGATATTCTAGCAAGCAAGCACCCCAAAACGAAAACAAAAACCAAAAAAAAACTGGAAATTTTCAAAATGAAAACAAACATTGTGGAAGCAAAGCGCAGCTGATAAGCTGGAGGTACTCACACGTTGTTCCGTCACCATCTGCAGTCAGAACACTCCGGGTCAATACTCGTGGTAGCACCCAATGCGCCTCCGGACAGTTGATTACTCCATACCCCATCAACGTCGGGGTTTTTCTGTCGTTTTTGTTGTTTTTTTCAAATGGCTGGGTGAGTGTGCCACCACTTCCGGTGTTAAAGTATTTTTAGATTTCACTATACATTTACACATAATTCGTAATTACATATGTACAAACATACACACATAGACACATGCGTCCAGATATTAATATGTGCTGCGTTTTTGCTTCCGTTTCATGCGCGTGCTTAAAAAGTATGAATGAATTACTTATTCGCCGCTTATGTGGTCTCTTTGCACATAACGAAGTGCAAGTACTAATACACACGTACCTATATAAATATCAACGCTCATTCGGATCATGCTGTGAAAGATACTGTTTGTAGTCGCTTTGCTTAAAGAATTTAATTAAGAACGACCATATTTTGTTAAAGGCAGGGCAGTTGCTTGACCCGGTCATATTTTGTTGTGTGGTTTAATTTAGAGTGATATTTATGCTTTGAAAATTGTTTTGGTTTTTTGTCAAAAAATAAAATTAAATGGATATATTAATCAAGTAAGTTTACATCCAAGGACTATATATTGGCTTCTTATAGTTTTCTGTTATTTCATATCTGAAAAAAGTTTCCAAATATTGAGCAGCGTATATAAAAGGCTTACATGGGTTTCCTCAAGTAAAAAAACACCCTTTTTAGCTACATATTTTTTTTTATATAAAAAAAAATATATTATTAGATTTTTTTATTGTTATAAACATACACTATTAACAAAGAAATTCTGAAATTTTTGAAAAAAAAAATTTTAAACTCAGCCTTTGCGACACTATTTCTTCTCCTTACAGGATCATTTAAAGTGAAAAATATATGTTTTTTAGTTAAAACCTTAACTTAGAACTTGGATATAGGAAAAAATAACTGAAAGTGGGATTTTTGGCAGACATTTTTACAAAAGAATGAAAATTTCAGAAAATTTCCCAACTTTTGTTTCAAATAGTTGTGACCGCCAAACAATCCTTCGTCCAAGTCTTTAGGAATTTTATCTCAAAGACTTTAAGTTCTTAGGAGTCTTAAAGACCTGTGTAAAATTTCATGAAGATCGGTTGACTAGTTCTGGAGAAATCTTGCCAACCGAATTCAAGAACACAGTTTCGAGAAAAACGCATTTGAAGGTGGCGCACTTATTCTAGCTAGCCTCGAGCGCTATTTTAGATCGAACGACTATAGCTACAGTATATATAGCTACCATACCTACCAAATGACCGATAATAATCAGGACAAAGATCTTCATAAAATATGTTTTTTCTTTATTAGGTAAACTGAAATCGACTTGAAATTGTTTATACCAAACAAAGTGTGTAGAGAGAATTGGCAAAAGTTGGTCCGCTGGCCGGTTACGTTTTCAGATTTATATATAAATGGAGTCCCTATATAAATGCTTCGGTGCAGCCGAAATTAAGGTTTTTTTTTACATTTTTTAAAAATGTTCAGAAAATTCAGGTCTGGAACCAAAAACGGTATTTCGAACATTTTTAAATATGTCCAACAGTTAATAACTATTTAACAGTATTTATAAGCTAAATATTCATACTAAGCTATGTTGCTCAAATATTTTGACATGCCGTGTTTATTAATGGAAATATGAATACTCAGAAACGTATACCATATGTACATATAAATGTACGTTTTGAATTTGCAACAATTTTGGTTTATTCGCCCAATTAGTTAAAATGGATATTTCGAGCATAGAATTTTCTTTCGCTTACACACGCAAGTATGTATGTATGTATATTTTAGGTATTTTAAGATTAAAAATGTTTCATTTCGTCTGCGCTGTAGATAGCCGCATATCTGCGACTGAAACAGTCTGAAAATGTAGGACAAACGTCATTGACGCGACCACAGACGCCTCTGCTGACACCGTCTGAAGCGGTAAAGGCGCATGAAAAATGAGTGGAATGTCCACACGTTGAAACCACTGAAACAAAAACCAAAGTGAAAACAATTTAAAAATCATCGGCTGCTAATCACGCGTCCTCGTGGACTTTTAACGTGAACGCACAGACATGGTTACGCACATTTTAGTGAATTAAGGGTATACTTTTAGATATCGAATATGAAGTTCTCTAAGTTTCGAGATGCTTTATATAATTTCGAAGTTTTCCTATTCATTAACGACTAAAAATGATTAAAATGCAAAAATCATTAGAACAATTCGTTGGTGATGAGTGGCTGCTATCAATCGTATGATGCGAGTACACACATAAGTATGTAAATTATACATTTTTAAGGGGTTACATGGGTTTCCTAGGATAAAAGACCGCATTTTTTGAAACATTTTTTTCGCAAATAAATATTAAATATTTTACTAAAACTTTTTATTGTTACAAGTTACACTATAAACAAAGAAAGTTTCAAATTTTTGTAAACCAAATATCTTAAACTCGGTCATTGCGACGCCAATTTCAGAGAAAATTTCGCGACATTTTTCTTTTCAAATACATAGTTGTAACCGAAAAAAAATCTTTGCCCAAGTCTTTAAAAATTGTATCTCAAAGATTTCGATTGAGTAGTTTTCAAGAAATATTGCCAACCGCACAAGTTCTCAAGGCTGTATCTCCGAAACTAATACTCGGATCAACTTGAAAGTTTAGAACAATATTTTAAAGGTATTGTAGAATTTAATAAGACAATACAAAATTCGGTTTTTTGAAACCCGTAAACGTAGGTAACCCCTTAAATGACCTCAAATATCATACCTTGGGATCGCAAGTATCATACCGTGGGGATCCCAGATGCTTACAGCGTAGTCTTGCCAAGGTCAATGCGCGATAAGTTCACAAGAGATGCTCCATTGTTTCCCTGGTGCCCTGCTATAGACATTTTGTGTAGTCTTCTAGTTCTGTCAGCCCCCTTCCGCGGCCGTGAGTCGCCACCAGACCGTGAAAAGTTAGTATTCCCGATGGGAATGTAAGTTTCGGATTATGATATTGGTTTATGCGGGATAATGGGTGTGAAATGATAAATCCGGGAGTTAATATTAAATATTAGGTATATTTCCTGATTTTATGACAGATTGGACAGATTGTGTATTAGTTCAGAAATGAGATTGACCGTTTCTGGCTCCGAATTCGGACGACTGATGATTTTTTAAAATTATTTTAGCTTGTCGATAACTTCTGTCTGGTATATATATAATTTGCATTAGGCAATATGGACAATGGATTCGTAAATTTTGGTCCCTCGGCATACAGATTATATATTATACATGAACGTGCACTTGTTGTTGTTTTTATAAGAAGTCTTTGTTTGCGAATTTTGACTACGTCATAGTTAAATGATGAGGTTTGCACTGCGACTTAAGGTCTATTGTGCCCTTGATTATGTCATGCTTAGGCCGCTTTCCGTTCCGTATGAACCTCTAGATGCTTTACCGATGCTGCAGAATAATAAGGTAGAAACGATGGCGCTGTGGGGAAATGCACCAAGCTGCAACTGCGATTAAAAGTGATAACTGTTGCAAACACAAATACAACTCTGACCTGGCATTTTTTACCTTTGAAGTATTACAAATAGCGAAACGTCGTTATTGTAGATTTGGGATTATCTACAGCTCATATACTTATATATAAGTATGTGCATGTGATTGTCTGTAAGTAAATCTGTATGAGTACTTAGCGTAGCGCTAAAGAAGTACAGCTAAACAAAACGACCAATGGGACGTATCGGTGGAAGCGCAGGCGCCAGCAACACAATGCAACGCTTGATTAGATCGTCGATGCGCTACAATAGGAGCATTAGGCAAAGATATCTACTAGACACAGCGATAGCGTGGGTACTATAAATGCAAAGCTACTGAGGAGGCGGCTAGGGCGTGGAGCTTGGTTGAATGGAAAACAGTTAATGAGTTCGGCCTGTGTCTGCTGCCGGAGATTCATTTGCGCTATTTGTGTGGCTGCATCTGTACAGCAGCCATATACACACATTCACATGTGCATACAAGTGTAAATGTGTATTTATGAAGACAGTTGATTGTGTGAGTATGTGCGCTTGTGTGTGATATTGTGGATGTGGGTTAAATTTTATGAATGAAAGCATTCGTGTAAATGCATATGCGCACATGTGTACACATGCACTCGCTTGCATCCATAGAAGTGTGAGTGATCGCAAAGCGCCAACAGTGCAAGCAAAGTGCTGTGTGCGGCGATTGAAAGCCCGAAGCGCCACCTACACATGCAAACACATTAGTATCTGTTTGTATGCATACATATGTGCATCTGCATGTGTGTAGGAGATGTATATGTGCATCTAAATCTACATTTGTGTGAGTTTGAATGCTCTTTAAGTTTTTTCAATGAAGAGTAATTGCAAGCGAAGAGTAAAGCGAGCACAACAACACAGATGTATAAATGTAGTATTTATACCTACATATACTAACACATTGCTGCATTTTATTTGCCAAAAGAATGCGCCTGCAAGTAAGAGTTACGGATTTGTAGAGCACAATGTTAAATGAGCTAAATGTTCACTTTTTGATACTCTTGCAACATGTTGCTATAGATTATAATAGTTTTGTTCACCTAACGGTTGTATCTATCATCTTAAGTTAATCGAGATAGATATAAGGTTATGTAACTATAAATTATATATCGAGGCGGAGCAAAAATTAGGGGTGACACCGCCAAGTTTTAGGTGAAATCACATATCTCGAGACTCATCCGATCGATTTCCATTAAATTTAGTCCGTTAAATTCTTCTCACGTCCCTTCTTCCCGTATAGCGCAATTTTAAGTTTCATTTGAATCTCTCGCTTTCCAATATAATATAACGGGATAAAAATTTGGACGCATAATAACTTTAGAGTCACATTATGATCATAAATTTTCCAAATTCAACCAAAACTACTCAAACCCCTGGGCACTGCCCATGTTGACCCAGTGGTTATAGCCGACTTTTTACCTAAAATAACGTTCAATGTGTGAGATATATAATTGAAACTCAGAGATAATCTTTCCCTGGTGGTAGTATATCTGTGTGTAAAAATCCGCCCCCATATACCTAATACTAGTATAAGGATTTTCGAGCTTCCGGATGACTTTATACTGCATATATCGGCCATATGTGTGTTGTATGAAAACGAGAGAGTGTGTTTTGTTAGGGGTAAATCTGTGTATCTTTGTACATAAAATAGAAAAAAATTGAGCGAAACCTTGACTTAGCCCCCTATAACTAACATCAGAATTTTCGAACTTCCAGGTGACTTTACTCCATATGATTAGTAATTGTATATGAGGTACTTTATGAAATCCAGGGAACATTTTTTAGTATGTGGCATTGCCAGCACCTGAAAGAATTTCCCGGTCTATGATCTTTGTAAGTTGCAAGAGTATAAAATGTTCGGTCACACCCGAACTGAGCCTTTCCTTACTTATTATATATACATACATTTATCTATGTAAATATATACAGTATATGTAAAGTGAAAAAATCTTCTTGATTTTAAGATTTCACCACATATATGGACCGTTTCCTAAACCGAAATCGTGGGCGAAAGATAATTACAATTGTTTTCTAAAAATATTAGTTAGAGTCAAAATAAATAATTGTGAATATTAAGCAGAAAATTAAGAGGTTGCTTCAGATAACATGTTAAGAACATTTTAATGTTAAATAAAAACGGGTAATGTTAACGAGGCTCAATCCAATCAGCGCTCTTACTAATTAAGACATATAATATTTATATTTAAGTAAACTTTTTTTATGTTATTAAAATTTAATAAAATTTATTTGTACGTTGATTGTCTCACAACACAGCGCAAATCAACACACAATCGTCAGTAACCACCCAATGCGTCAATTTGTTTGACACCTTCATGCTTAAGGGCGCTTGCTATAAACTAATTGCAATTACAGTTTGTTTGGCCATAGAAGAAGAGTTGCCTGCAGAGCCATTTATATCTCGCATAATTTATATGGTATACTCCTCACTCAGATCAAAGTATTCGCTTTGATTACAATGCACCTGCTGTTTGTTATGATTGCACTTTTCGAAAACTTCAAAATGAAACGAAAACGAAGACCACCGGTAAAGACGCCGGATGCATTGATCTGTTGGCGGTGTTCGTAATTAACCTCCTGGCAGGTGGGGCATTGTGCTCCATAGATAAACAATGGCGTGAATCAGCGCACATGCATGCTCGGTATGAGTGTGTGTGTGTGTGACTATTTGCATCAGCTGTTCGTTGGTGAAGTCAGCTGCTTCCAAAAGTAGTCCAACTTAAAAGTGTTTGTATGCGAGCGTATGTGCGTGCTTATATACGCGGATGATGTCAGTGAAAGCAGTTGAAGTAATTGCAGTAATAGAAAACAGCAGCAGCGAAAAAGCTTATAACAATGCAAACACGCACATGTCTGTATGTTCGTGCTAATGTAAGTAGCTGCAAAATGTTATAAGCATATAATCTGCACATTTGATGCCGACCACTTACTTATCTGACGTATATTGTATCTATATGTACATATATGTATACATACAGCTATGGGCAGAGATTTAGCGCACTACATTGATAATTACGAATATTATTGTTATTTAAAGAGAGCAATATTTCTTTTGAATTTATTATTAGTAAATGTTATACGTAAAAGCGTCGAACAATAACCGTTGTCACTTTCATTCCTAAGTTAATAATTTGATTTTGTAAAATTTCGTCATAAATTCATTGGACAATGACAAGAGGTTAGGTTAGGTTAGAAGGCTGATCTATGATCGCACGTGGACTGGTATATGTAGTCCTTTGTGAAGCCATAGACAATAAAAACTCCTGTGTTCGGAATTACATATTGGCAAAACGGTTGGTAGCCAATACAAACTTGCAATGGCGCTTAATTTCAACACCAGCCAATCCGGTGGAATGTCTGAAGGTATGCCCTCCCAAGTGTTTAAGTCTTAACCTCCCGAACGCGGGACGGCAAGAAGAAAGTGTTGAGTTGCTTCTACCTTATCTTCTTCTTCAGTTCTGCAGACGGCGTCTGGTAAGATTCCCAACCTTAAAGCATATACACCAATAGGGCAATGGGCTGTTAAAAGCTCCACAACTAGGGAGAGGTTAGCCTCGCTGAGGACAAAGAGAACGCTAGATATCCTGCGATCAATTTTGGGCCAATAGGCTTTTGCGACAGCGCACCGATGGTGACCAAGCATTGGTCAAGCTTCCGCGAATTCCGCCCAGCTATCCAGTAGTAGACACAAGAGGATGCGGGAGCACCGACCCACTCACGTTCTACGTTCACGTGGTTCTTGGGTTCCTTTCTTTACTAGCTCATCAGCTTTGCAATTACCTGCGATTCCGCTATGGCTCGGCACCAGTCTTATCACAAAGACCCTCGATAGCGAACCCATCCGTAAATAAGCTCATTGCCCCTCTCCTCGAACGACTTCTTTCCCACCCATAGCACTCTTCTCGGTATATGGGCAGAGAAGGAGCCGTAAGAGTTCGGTTTGGCGACTCCATGATTTAGATGATCCGGTATGCTGTCAAATTGTGTGAGGATATCAGAGTGTTCAGATATGCGTTTTTTTAAGAACCCAGATTCTCTGAGTCTAATAGCTACTTTCGCGGCCATACACCTTTCGGAGATGTCCACGGCCATTATGTTGTAACACTAGCAAAATTTGAAGGGAATATTGATAACTTTGCATATCGTGATATACTGATAAATGATGCGATGTCAGTAAATTGGATGTTTCTTCTTCTTAATTGGCGTAGACACCGCTTACGCGATTATAGCCGAGTTAACAACCGCGCGCCAGTCGTTTCTTCTTTTCGCTACGTGGCGCCAATTGGATATTCCAAGCGAAGCCAGGTCCTTCTCCACTTGGTCCTTCCAACGGAGTGGAGGTCTTCCTCTTCCTCTGCTTCCCCCGGCGGGTACTGCGTCGATGTGTTTGATTGGATCTTTAAGCACGTTAACTATACTAAGCACACAGCAAAATTAGTATAAAACTGGCTTGCACAAGAAAAAATTTCAGTCCTCAATCGCCCAGAAAAGTGATGATCTAAATCGAGAACTTGTAGAATGTCAAAAAATATATGTTTTGCTTACAGATCTTCTAAAGTGCGTTAAATACTTGTCCAAGTCAATTTTTACTATATAATGTTAACTGAACCAAGCATTTAATTTTTATTGTAAGATACTAAGTATTTGAGTAGTTTTAGTTTTTAGTGAAATATAATAATAAATAGTAACAGTTTAACTTTCTTTAAATGTGACATTGTGAAGTATTGCCGTTCACAATAAGAAAGTGCGCTAAATATCTGTCCATAGCTGTATGTACATACATTCAATACATACACATATGCATAGTTGCACGCACACAAGTTCACACTCTGTGAAAATGAGTGAGTGGGAAGTGGACTTGTTTGTATGTTTGGTGGGTTCGTTAGTTGGCGAATTATGGAATCGTGTAAAAATTTTTATGAATGAAATTCACGCGAGTTCAATGAACCAAGCTTTAGCTCTATGCGCATATGTAGCGAGCGTGTGTACGTGATCGCATTCACATGAAGGTATGTATGTTTTGCATGCATGTCTGCGCACACTCGTATATATACCATATACAATATATAAACAGACAGACCTATATATATGTATGTATGTACATATGTAGCCAAACGTTTCATTCATACTTCGCACATAAAACTATCATTGTTAACATTGTTATTGTAGTCGGCTGTTGTCACCGATTATGGTGCATAATGAATACTTAATAATTAGGTAGGTGTGTGTGTGTATGTTTGTATGTATGTAGGTAGCACTGCATTATGGCTTTGTGTGAAGCTAAGCTATATAGTACACCATTTCTGTTCTCTATATGGATAATTATTGAACCAATACTTGCGCGTTTGTTATAGTTGCCGATATGCACCCACACAGTGGCGGAGAGCAGTCAACTGCACGTTGGCCGACAATTGCCAGACGTCTGCACAAACCGCACAGTGCAATGGAGCGCCACAAACAGTTAATACGAATGAAAGAATTCTTAGCTCTCATTGTGCATGTGGCTAACATCGTCTCTTAGGCGCTGGCGTGATTTGCTTTTAATATTACAAATGACACTGTTATCTATATCTTTTTATGTGAAAAATATTTTTTTTTCTTTTTTTATAATTACAGCAAAATGGAAATCCTAACAAATTGCAGTTCTTACAAGCAAGACAACTTGACGAATATTAACCCTGAGAATATTAGAAGAGTTAAGGTCCGTTTATGCGAGGCAAATGTGGATGCTGAGTTAAAATTCTTAAGGTAAGCACATAATTTATACACATAATAAAATATTTGTTTATTTTATTTTATTTTATTTAATTTTTTTTTGAAATTCAAAAAACGAAGAAGCTCTTCGCATGTTTTTATAATATAAAATTAATTAAATATTTCCTCATTAAACATTTTTCAAAATTTTTTTTTGCAAATTTCCATTGCCCTCGTTTCATATGAATAAAATATTAACCAAACAATTGCAAGTGTGTGTGTGTGTTTGTGCGCCATGCAAAGTGCACACTGTCATCGTTATCGGCGTCATTGCCGTCATCGGTGCATTCATCGTCACGAGCACGACTATCAGCAGCAGGCATTGCATGCATGGCGACGTCACCGCTGACATTGCTATTATTGCTCCAACAACACCAACGTCATCATCACTGCACTTCATATCCGCTATAATTACACACACACACACAAACACAGGCGCACATTTACGCTCACTTCGAAGGCATTTCATTGCGGTGCTTCTCTGTGCTGTTAGATAAAATTCTCAGACCTTGTTTGGTTATTGCGCACGATTATTTGCTGCATTAAATGATTTTGTTTTTATTATTGTCGCTGCCATTGTTGCTAAACATTAGTCTGTCTGGTAAGCATGTAAGAAAATTGATTTAATATAAAATGTGCACACACACAAACGCGCAGTGTGATTACAGTACCGAAGTACAGGTATATATAGTCATAAAAAAATTGTATAGAGATGTTAATTTCAAAAACTAAATAAATATTTCTTCACTTATTATTCAGACGTAAAGGATATGCATATGAACAATTATAAAGTCACTCATACGCAGGGTGGCACATTTTACCTCGTTCTTCTTCAGACAGTGGTTGTCCGTTTAAATAATCCTGAATAAAACAATAACAAAATAATATTTAAATAATATTTCAACGCTTCACTTCGGCTTTGTCGAAACATATATAGTACATATTTACATAAATCCAGTTATTACAGTAAACCAGCTAATGAATTTTTGGTACAGAGCTACTCATATTTTGGTGAAAATACATTTCATTACTACAATTTGCATACTCACATTCACACGAGTGCATATGTTGGCACCGGCGCGTGCAGGCGCTTTTGTACCCGATGGAGCTGTCATGCATAAAATTGCAGAGGGCATAATTGGCGTAATACCCTTTTAACATTTTCCGCCTGTGGTGAGCATAAATTATGGGGGTCCATTTCGAGTGAGTGACTGCGGCAGGCATGGCCCTGAGCACTGCACACCGAAGTAACGTTAGTTGAATCAGTTGAGTGAAGCTAACGGTTATTTTCGACCGCAGTATGTTTGGCTTATTTTCAATAACTTCAGGTTATAATTATAATATTACACAGTGTCGGTGTTAATGTATATCTGGTTCACTGCTTTTAAAATACCTGCCATTTGAAGTTCTGCGAGTGTGACTATCAGCTATTTTGTATAACACCTTTCAATATACACACATACTTATGCCTTATTTACAATATACATGTGTATAAGACTTTAATGCCCTCAATACCGTTAAGATATCGCAAGCTTACTTCACGCATTTCATGCTCCTCCGTTGTATATATTTTACGTAAATCAAATGAGTCAACAAATATCTCGCCTGCTGATTAAACGGCACTAACCGATCACACCCCCAATCCGCAATCACTTGCAAATTTATAACATTCTTGTCACATGAGAAACGCTTGAGTTGCGTGGCAAAGCGGTCATTTGACAATGAAGTCCGAACCGCTACATAAAAGCAAAACGTACGCAGATAAGATTTCAAGTGAAAATGCCTTTCTGCCAATTATTATTACCAACATGCAAACATTGCTATCTAGGTGCCCACACACACGCACACACATACGCTAGAGCAGACATATTTCTTGTTGGCGCCACAGGTACTTAAGAAACGCGATTACTGTCAGTTAAGTCTATTGACGTGCATATCTATCGCTACACACATACACGCATACATTATATATAAAATATTTGTTCATATTTTTCTGCTCTAAAACGAACGTAATAACAATAGTTTTTCGAAGTACTCAAGTAATGGCCAAATGTCATTGTGGTTGGGATGAGCATTAAACTACTGGAAAGTCATATGAGTACATATATAAATACTTACTGTGATTTTTGTAAAATATGAAAAATGTATCTTAACCGTTAACTCTATAAATGTTTGCGGCAACCCAGTAAGCATGCATACATATACACAATTGATTGCGGGGTAGGGGGCGTATGAGTGATTTCGCAAGTTTTCGCACAGCCTCAAACCTGCTCAGCTGCTTATGGAAATTCCACGGCATATACCAAATTATATTTGGAAACGGCATGAGATACCGTTATCATACTTAAAATAAATGCTTCTAGCATGGTAGGCCTGACAAATTATACCCATATTCTTTTTTTTTTGTAGATTTTAAGAAAAATTGCTTTTTTAATGTAATAAATAATATTTCTGGTCATGAAGTTTTAATCGAAACTAAAATTTTGCATAACTTTCGATAAGGAACATAAATCCAAGACTTTCTCAATAACCTGGAACCATCGCATGCTGCTCCCCTACAAGGCAGCATCGTTTCTACAGTTATGAAAGACATAAGGCAGCACAAGTAAAGGAACAAATACATATAGATCTATGTATATCCGTCAAGTGCTTGTGTACAAATATTATCTAGCGTAGATAATGTGTTCTAAATAAGCATGATTATGTAACACAGCACACACACACATACATTGCACATGACTACACATCATTTCGTGTCTAATCGTATGCTTCCATTTCGGTACACACATATGCACATACATACATATGTGTATACATACGTTTGACATCACTACAATCGATTTAGACTGACGATGACCTCCATGCTGGCCAACAACAAAGGTGGCATGCCTTTATAATGAGAAACAAATGCCGCCATGACAAGCAATCAAACCTACATAAAGTTGATTTTATGTTTATTTTGTAAGATTTAAAAACAAAAAATCCACATTTTTTTATATTCAATGACAAATTCCACTGTTTCAGAGAAACCAAACGCATACCTGGTCGTGTGTGTACACATACATATTTACATTTAGTATACACATATAAACATATGGACATACATACATACATATGTACATGTGCTGTGAAATAAAAAACGCTTTACAACAGTGTAAAATGTGATTACAAACATGAAATTCCAAAACGTTTACGATAACAGCGTCATCACTTGAAAATGTTCACAATAAGCCCGTCGCCAAACGTTGATAGTACGAACAAAAACAAGGAAAGAGACACAAAAATGAAGCCGAACCAAATAACAAAATCATGTCATACATACATACATACATACATACCATATGCATGGGCATGTGCATATGTATGTATGTACCAAATAAGTATACACCACTACACATACATACATACACACAGTTGAGGCATTTAAATATTAATTCATAAATTCGTCCAACGCATAGACCATATACACTTCCACTACATCCACATATTACCTAAATACCGCTTTGTTCGTATGTACGTATTGCACAAACGCTTCATGTAAACCCCAATGTCTGTGTGTGTGTGCGCATATCTGGCAGGCGCATTTGCTGTGGAATGCGGTTTTGTAACTTCTAAAATGAATTTCTCAAGTAAAACGGTTAAAACGTCGAATGTCGAAGGCTATCCACCATCATGGCAACCGAGGCATTGTGCAGGCGACTGAAGAGCAGAGAGAAAGTCACTTAGGTATTCATGTGAGAGTGTGTAGATAGAAAGAGCGGATATTTTCCCGTCTTTATGTTTTGCATTTTACCTTCCATGCTTGGTTCGTGTGGTGTCTTCTGCAATTGTCCGTTCGACTGACCGTTAGCTATCACATACTCCTACTCCCTCCTCTTCCACATTGCGATCTTACCATAAATACTTATATTCGGTCGGATTTTTCGAGGGGCTGCCTCCAGTTAAGCTAATGTAACTGATGAGTTGCTTATTATCAGCAAATATGTCAGCGATACTCGTAGTTACATACAAATTTGTACTGCTTTCGTTACAGAATTCAAAGTCACATTTTAATCGGACTATTTCCAAATATTATCCATTTTACGTTATTTAAATATGTAATAATAACCTCATGTCAGTGCTTTGCCAGTGATGAGTCGTTCAAAAACCGAATATCGAATGTAACTGCATAGTGAACTGAACTTGAAAACCGCTCCTCAAGTTTGACTCTCTGTGAAAAGTCTGGCTTGGTGTTGCTGCTCTCTTCTGTATATTCTAAGACATATTGAGGCAAAGCGATGCGTCATTTGATAAAAGTCAGGTTTACCTTCAAGATTTCTGAAAAGAGAGGGTGAAACACAGAGTGAGAATATGAGAGAGGCGTTGAGAGTAAAACCTGAAAGAGTTTATGTCACTTTGGAAGAAAATATAAAGTCGAAGACCACCTTTTATTTGTATACAAGTATGCGCCTGTGTATGTATGTAATGGATATGAGGAGTTGAGAACTGAGACACCACGAGTGTTCAAGCGCAAACACAGAGTGTGTTGTGTTGTAGACAACGCATGGGCATGGGCAAATACGCGTTGAAACAGTATATTGAGCGAATGATATTGAAAAGAGCACACGGACAAAGAATGATTGAATGAAAGAAAATAAACATTTTCATTCAGTAAAAATTCAGTTGTTGCTGCAGCGTGGAACATACTGGCCACAGCCGACGCTAACACCAACAGTACTTAACAGTTACAGAATGAACTGTGTCGTAATAACAACGTCTTAAATTATACACTCGCATACTTTTCGATCTAAAGAAATTATAACGCAAGAACAGCAAGTGTTGAGTGGTGGTGAGTGGTGTTAAATGAACGTGACGTTTGGATTTCTAAAACGAAATGCACTAAATACCGACACAAATGTGCCTGGAAATGAAGCAACATGCAGTTGTTAGTGAAAACTTCGCACATGTCACTCTGACTGCATTTGAGGAAGTGCGAATTGGACATGTATGTATTGCTTATATGTATGTAAAATGTAAATATGTGTGTGGTTAGTTGTAAGTGAGCAAGCTGCGCAGGAAACAGGATGCATGAGGACTACAGCTGTAACATGGCGTGTATAAGTGCTGGGTAATGTTGTGATATGTGAACAGAAGCGTGCAAGGTGTGAACTTACTATATTGAAAAATACCGTTAAAGATGTGCTGAATCAATTGGGTTTTAACGGCACTTAATTACAATAGTTAAGATTTTTTTCTTTTTCTTGCTCTTGGTTTTGCATAAATATTTAGTAATTGCTAATTTTCTACGATATTAAAATATTTTTGGTGAGCCTGTGTGTTACGTAAGAGTTCAATAAGCTTGAGGATGCCTAGAAAGTGTATCTAAAGTCGTCCATATGTAGGTGCAATATGTTTGCACAAGTATTTGTATGTGTGGCTGTGCGCCTGTGTGAAAATAAATCTGCGATCTTGCTTGACAGCATTCCACAAACTTACAAAGAAACAAACAAACCGACCAACTTGAACAGAAATACAAACAAGCGCTTGAAAATTAGCAACTACGACAGCAGCAACAGCAACAGCAACAATAGCAACATCAACAATATCTTACTTGAGCTGCGGTCATATGAATAAGTGGACGATAAGTGAACGAAAACGACGTAGAAAGGTTAAGGTATCTCGCCATTAAGACACTACAATGCCGATTCTCAGCTGAATAAGACTCTAGGCGTGACGCATGTAATCAAACATAGCATTGGATTCCGATTTCGCTTGGCTATATCTAGTCTGCTGCCACTCCAACCCGCTACAATGTTACTTGACCGCTTTGTCTACATACATACATACATTAATACTATTTCACTTACATATGCTGGTATGTTTGTGTGGTTGGAGAAATTTTTAGATTTAGTTTTAGCTTTATTGCTATTTCAGCATTTCGACAACGACAGTAACGGTGAAAGCGGCTCGAAGAATGTGCGGCTGCCAATAAAGAAAGTTTCCGAAGGGATTGGAGCCAAGGTTGCTAATTTCGTGTGCCAAAGATTGAAAAATAACGGTAAAAAATTAAAAAAAAAACGGTAAAAAATTTGAAATCGCAAAATTAATTTCTCTGGAATATCAAATTGCATTTATTGTAGGCAGCTATAAATGAGTAGATTCTAGGACTTTTGCACAAATTAATGTTGACAGAGAAAACTTAAAATTTAAGATACCAAATTAAAATCTTAGGATGCACTTAACATAACAACAAGAATAAAAACAAACACAATAATTTCCATAATACTTGATTAAGTGTATTTTGCGTCTACACATTTCAAACTTTAATAAAATATACTTGTTAAATATAAAATTATATAAAAAAATTATACACCAATCAAAAAGTTCTAGGAACAACTATTGTACAGTTTTTATAATTTCAGACGCATCCTAATGCACACCTATTATATATAAATATGTAAGACGTGCGCACACATTCGTGTCTATTAAGAGCGCGTCCGACTCCATACGTTGCATAGCGTTGTTGTTGTTCTTGTAGTCACTTTGCTGGCAATAAAACACTGGAATGTTGTTCCGTCGCTGCTGCTTCCATCTCACGGATGCTGCGGCTACTCGGCTCGTGCATGCAGTTGTTGCTGTGCTGTTGTCTGGCAGAAATGCTGCCTCAAGAGTTCTCATTCATCTTGTTGTTTCAGCTCAACACCACGTAGCTTCTGACGGCGTGTATTACTTCTTGCTGCTCGTTGTCGTCGTCGTCGTCGTCGTCGTTGATCTTGCGCCTTTTATTGCACAGTTTTGAGCGCGCTCGTGTGTGGTTATTGTAGACGCTCCGGCATTCATTGACCATTGCTAGGCGTAATTGTTGTTTTTGCTTATTTTGTTGCCACCGCGACTTGAACTGGTTGCTGGCTGCTGGCTGCTAGTTGCATTCTTGCGAGCACAACGACTGCAAAACAACAATGCCAACATCAACGAAAGCATGCCATTCTATATAAAACTAACAGTCTGAAACAGTACGCAGGCGGACTGACGACTGCGTCAGACAGACATATAAACGGACTCATATACATATACATACATGTTTGTATGTAGCAGCTCGTTGCACGACAGTACGATGGACAGACAGTAAGGCTGGCAGGCATGCAAAGAGACTGATCTTGCTGACTCGTTGACTGGTAGTTGCCTAGCCAGTTCTGCTGGTTATTAGTGTGCAGCGCGGCTCTCCAGTTACTAGCGTGTGTGTTTATGTGTTGTTGATGTGTGAATTCTCCTCTGCGTGTATGTGTGTTTGGTGTGCAGAATGAAATTGATTGAACATTCCTGACTCATGAGTCACCGCCGAACCATCTCTAGCCAGTTTTCTAGCCAGCTATGCATGAGTTGCCATGTAGCTGGCAGCAGTGCGCAGACCCAAGCGCAATCAAACAAGAGTCAGCCAGTGCAGAACAATCAATATGATGCTGTAAGTAATGGAATGCGCTTATCGTTGTTGTTGTACTTGTTGCTGGCGCTGTTCACTCACTGCTGCTGCTGCGGCCACCTTAGATGATTGTGGTGAATAATGGTGCTGATGATGAAGCCAAATGAATTGGAATTTTTATTATGCAGCCTTGTGCTTCTCATTACTGCCACATGCATAAATGCTAACTTCGCAAGGCAGTAAATATACTCAATGAATATTGAATGCTATATTAGTATTAATGCGGTGGGGTACAATCGTTACAACTGAAAAAAGAAAGTTGACTGTTTCTAAGCTTGGCATTTGGAAAAGCTGTCCAAATCAATGGTTTGTGGGATCTGTTTAGGATCTCTAGACTTTCGCTTGTAATTAACGCAAGCACTGGAAATTTTGCGTCACAGAACTAGTCTTTCATCACGTTAGTTCTGGTCACGTATGTAATAACAAGTTCGTTTGAAATGAATTTGAATTTGAAAGCTTTAAGTGATGATTCGTGTTTCCCAAAGGTGTGGTGGCCATTAAAACTCATCTGCAATGGAAGCCCTCAGCGTAATTTTCGTTTAAACTTATTAGATTTATAATTGTAAAGGTATATAGAATTAACTGATACAAAGATGCCAGATTGCTCTATGATGTAGTAAATCCTAAATCTTTAAATTAAACGTTTTCACCAGATAAAATCTGAAATCGTTTTCTCATATCTGTGTTCAACAAAATACAAAAAACAACACTGCAATTGTATTTTTTTAAATTGATTTTGGCAAGTATTCGCCCACTCTCCGCTTGAATTTGTCGAATGCCAGCATAAATTTGTCACAAATAGTTATATTTAAAATGATAAATATGCTTGGAACAACCAGCGCGCAATCCGATCTATTAATATGTGAGGGCAGTGTTTGATGTGTGTATGTAACAAATATACATTTGTGAGTAGTTACACCGGTTAAGGGTATTGATTTCAAAGAAATCAAAGTAATCGATATGTCTGCTCGGCGGAATAACAGTTTACAATGCAGCAATGTGCGCACTGACCGAAAGAGATATGGAAACAGAAACAGCAAAAGTCAATCACCAGTATGGAATGCCACCGCATTGAATTGAAAGTCAAGTCGAGTCCCTAAGCAGCGAGTCAAGGCGAATAACTCTAAACTGGGAGGAGAAGGCGAGGGGCCGGTAGATCGGTATGTTAGTATAAGTAGTGGAGACGAAATGGCAAGCCAATAAGAGTCAACAAACGGACTTGTTTACTGCTGCGCACACACACACACACACATACACTCGTGCTCGCACTCAAATATTTGTGCTACTTACATACCAAAACCAGATTATGAGAAAGAATGAAAATAACAACAACATTACAGACGAAAAAACGTCGAACACACAGACGATTCGTTGAAAAGACCAATGACTACAACTAACTAAAAGGCAAACCGTAAGCAGTCGAACGGAACGAGTTAAAAACGACGCTCGTAGCGGCTGGTCTATGAGGTAGGTGAAGTAGAGGAGGTGGCGGCGGCGACGGCGGCTTTTATTGGAATGTTTGGACAAACTTACACAAGTTCTACTTTCTTGGGTTAATGAAAATGAACTAAGTCATAAAGAAGTGTATGTGTGTATGTGTGTGTATGTGTGTTTGTGTGCATGGGTAGAAATAAAGTGAAGTTAACAGTGAGTCGCGACCACAAAATTGATAACGTCAGCAGAATGAAGTCAATTGATGTTGGCGATGGCATAATCAAACACAAATGCGGCACATACACACGATGGCTGGCAGAGTAACGGTAAAGTAAGCACTTAATCAATGGAATGCAACTTGGAGCGTAAAATACTCAAAAACAAAAATTAAGGAGGGGAAGCATAAAAACTGTAACATACTCGCTTTTGTCACTTGTTGAGCGGGCTATGTCATGTGACCAATTACAGTAATTTATAATTTTATTATTATTGAATATCAGGCAACAAAGAAATGTGTATTCAGAAGGGGAATTAAGCTTTCTTGCTATGGAATTTGTAACAAATTCCTGGCTATGCGAGAGCTCAGATGCGGACGATCACACGCTTATGCCATAGTTCCTACCACAGCAGCTCTCGGAAGATTTCTATAAATTGCGGAGGATAAATTATCCTGGACATATCTTAAATATATGTAATTTACGTCGTTTTGTCGAAGCTGTGCTGAATGCTTACAGATTTTAAAAATGGAAAGAAACACCAGAAATTCAATATCAGCATATTTAGTTTCGTGAATTAATTCAATTAATTTTTGTTAAATTGAAATCTAATGAGAGTATACTATGTACAGCACAAAATTCAGCGCAATGTTGACGTTTCTTGAAAACTGTTGCATAGTTTGTGGCGCTTTAGCCGACGTATTGTGTTGTTTGTAATTCAGGAGGCTAGCGAAGATTGGAAAAAATAAAATTGCGTGCGGCAAGGTAATTTATATTACTTATTAAGCATATAAGATCGAAATTATTTTCTAGTAGTGTGCCAAGTGCACGTCCATAACTGGGAAACTGTTGCAACTTCACTCTATTAAGCTGTACTGCACCTAGATACAAGTCCGCTGCATGTGTGTGTGTGTGTTTGTATGCTAAGGCACACAGATTCACACGAACACATGCATTTGCCGCCATGCGTTTATGTGTGTGTATATTTATGTATATATAAGTCAGAGCTGGTGGCAGCAACGCGCAGTAATAAAATGAAATATGCGAATGAACGGACAGATAGATAGTAGATGAGTGAATGAATAAATGAATGAAAGAATGTTGACCTAATTTCGTTTATATGTTTATTTTACACACATTTCTTTTTATTTCTAGCTTCATTTGATGTGTGCTTGTTGCTTGTTGGTCTCACTTGTTGCCGTTTAGTGGCTTGTTGTTGTTACTTTCATGCGGCGGCGCTATCATCGATTGGTAAGCTTAACATATATACATATGTATTTACACACACACACACACACGTACATGTGAAACGACACCTTCCGTCACCCCTTTGCGAGCGCACGCAGATCTTTTCCGAGCAACTACAACAACAGCTATATGGCGAAATGAAAAAGCGAACATACACTCATACTTACACAGGCGAACCAGAAGAAGAAGAAGAAAAACGAAATAAATATCTTAGAGCGCATACCCACACACACGCACACACACAGCCAGCAAGCATATCATCACACACGAACGCTATGCGCTTGTGTTGTGATTGTTGTTTGAATAAGACACAGTGAAAGAGGCAACAACAGCAATCAATATGTGTTTGAGTACACATACACCCATACACAGCCACACACACACACATGTATGTAAGCGATAGAAATGAAGAAATGAAATGTTTTCATTAGACACTTTTTTATTTTTATTGGATTGACACGATCCACAGTTGGAGCTGTGCTTCCGAACATTGCGAGCGGTTTTCTTAGCTGTGACAGCTAACAGCCGACAGCCTGTTTCACAAATAAAAAAAAATAAAAATAAATAACAAAGAAGTAAAAATAAAGCAGACACCGCCGAAGTATTTACATTTTTTCACTGAACTTTCTTTCTGCTGCTCAATCTTTCAAATTTCGCGAATATCAGTGCGCTTTTTTTTGTTTTTCGCCTTATGTGAACAAAGTGTTGTGCTAAGTGCTTGATTAGCATATGTACTCGTCTACATAATAATTCGTACAAATGTAGGATTGTGGATAGAAATAAAAGTGTATTTTTGAGCAAACTTATGATATGATTGAGGATGTGTGACTTTCGTTGTGCAAATACATGTGCCAAACATGTACATACATACATATGTATGTGTGTGTGTGCAAGAGTTTAAGACATAGCATTGACGATCGCATAACCACTCGCCGTCTGGAAGCAGCCCCACGTGCCGACGTCGGCGACTGACCTACTTAAATGTTTTACTGATGCGCACTCGGCAGCGGCAGCGGCAGCGCCAGCTCACATGCACGCACTCACACACGCACAGCGATTTTTATGAACTCGTTAGCGGCGGTATGTATGTAAGTGAACTTGTACACATTAAATAATATTAACTTTCAAACATTGGAGCATTTATATAACAACAATTTGCGTTGTGGGAAAATCGGTTTTTGTAGCTTTCCAAAATGACTCAGCAGCAATTAGGATTGGAATGTGTCAGTTCTTTCTCACTTATTCGATTTTTACTTCAATATCACGACTTCATCTTCATGTGCGACTAAATGACAGAGTTCAGCATAATTGTATGTATATTTTGAGTTGTTTGGGGCTTTGAGAAACGTGACATATCTACAACTTACAAGAGGAAACAGCAATGGAATATGAAATTAAAAAAAAATGCTTTTGCTCCACAACTTATGAACTTCACTTTACTTTACTTCCCTGCAGCCCTTGCCACCAACTTCGGTACATTTTTGGTTCCGCCTTGGTTATGGTTGTAAAAATTAATTACAAATATTTTTTTCTATTAAAATTTAAATATCTTACAATCCGGTTGTAAACTGCAGCCTTACTTAGCCTTTGCACTAAGAATTTCTAAGAAGCCAATCTGTGAACTTCAGATTTCTCATAAGCTTATAAAATTTGTCAGTTACTGCACTCAACGACATTCAATCGTCCTTACATTCTTGGCATTCGAGACTGAATGACTTGATACCCTCTAGAATATTGTCAGCTATAGTCCAACTGAGCACTTGTTGTATGTCAAAAAATAGGTTTGGGCTCATTAGTAAGAGGTCTATAAGGAAAAGTAAAATTGACATCTGAAAACATTACAACAACACACAATATGCACCGCAACGGCATTTTAGTTACTCCATTACTGCAAAGTTCATTTCAAGTAACACCATTGCACCCGGTCTCGTGTGCAGCGAAACGAACGTGCTCACTTCGTTCAACTACTAATAATATTCTTTGCACAGACACGTGCACAGACACATTTGTTGCATGCGCTGCAATGAGCCAACATTCGGCATCAGCACGGCGTTCTTATCGCTGTCCAGAGATCGTTGTTGTTGTAGTTGTTTTTGCTGCATATTTTCTGTTGATTGCAATTGCATAAATGGGGCGCGTTCTGGAATGTGGCAAATCCAGTTTCTCACCTTCAATGCGACCTGGCAAGCGGACATGTGGTACTCGTATAAGCCAGCAAATGCTCTTTAGTCTCCGGCAGACTGCTCACTGACGTGTTGCAAGCATGTTGCATGCGCCTCTTCACTGGCGGCATGTTGCTAGACTTTTTATTACAAAAATTGCATTTAATTTCATGCTTTGTGAATGTGTGTGTATGTGGGCGTGCGCGAGTGTGTGTGTCTCATGCACCGCTCTCCTGACCGCAGTCGTCATTTATGGCTTTCTTTTCGTCTGAGAATGGATTCTTGGAGCAAATATAGCAACTCTGTATTGTTGTTTTTGCTGCGCTAAGTAGCTTCCGCCGTTGAAATTCTCATCTCTCACATTGTTGGTATGTTTGTTTACAAGCACGTTTCGATGATGTTTGCTTTAATTCTTTTATGTTGTTGCTATTGTTATTTGATGCTTTTATATTGTTTCCGTGAATCACTTAATATTGCCTGCAACACTCCTCTTTGACTGGCTACGTGTGTGTGTGTGTGTGTGTGAGTAGTTGCTGCTTCATAATTATTATTTTGTTTAAGTGGCTGGGCGCAGTTGGCGCTAGCGCCACGGAACTCCCACATATGAGATTTGCGTTTACCGTTCGAACTCCTATTGTGGATCATTATTTGGTTTGTATGGGCCTAAGCATCACATAAATTTGTAGATACTTGTTATTCTTATTTTAAATACATAATTATGGAACTGTGGTAAAACTTTTCTGATGAAGAACTTGTTGCTTTTAGTAAACACCTGATTTTATAAACTTACTTTTTTTCAGCTGATTGGCAACCCTGTAAAAACAGTTTCGAGATGGCTCGAATAGTTGAAAATTTAGAAACTTATAACAAAACTCGCGAATTTGAAATGGAATATTATAATTTGTTGAAGAATAAATCGACTCTATTCGGGAGAAACTCATACAAAGGCACGACAGAAACCGTGCAAAAGTGCGATCTCGCTAAAGAATCTTATTGTAAAATAAGAAATGCGCGTGAACTACATAAAATTACGAATCACAAACAAAAAAGGTGAATCAACTAAAACATAACAGAGTTAATGAAAACATAAAATCACGCACATCTTCGAAAGCGTGTGCTTAAAATAAAAAGAAAAACAAAACAAAACGAATAATAAAATGAAAACAATAAAATAATTAAATTAAGTCTAATTTATTAAAATTAAAAAACCGAAATCGGCAACATAAAATCGTTGTACAAATTGATTTACATATGCATATGTACGTAAGTATGTATGTGTGTGAGTATGGGCATTTGATTGGAGGTGAATACATTTTCGATTCGCTTCGATGCGCTACATCAATCGGGCTTACTCGGAAGCTGTCTTTGCCTATAATTGCCAATCGCCCGCGTTTGTACAACTTTATATACACAAACACACACATGCATACATGCATACATCCACATAAATAAAGTGCGTAAATACTGCGGAGAATGTGATTACACACATACTATAAAGTGAACATACGCCTGCTGGTGTGTGGTTCGATTGTTTGATGTGATCTGAACTGATTTCATATGCGATTTGATTTGAACACAAAACCGGTTTTCGATTTGATTTGGCTGTTTCTTCAACAAGTGAGATCATTTTGAAAGCTGATTTTGTCAATGAATTCAACATTAATAACCCCCAACTATATTATAATTAATTATATGATTGTGAACATAATATACGATTGTGCTACATACATATGTATTTGTTGTATACGTAACGGTGCTACAAAGACCATGCCTAGTTGCGCGCCTAACAATTGTTGGTATTTTTAATGTCGGCGGCAGCAAACGCTAACCGTTGGCGTCAATAGCTTTGATAAAGCTCATAGAGCTAAGACAAAGAGAATGGACAACAACAAAATTGGGAATGTAAAACTTTGAACTTTAGCCGACAAAATATTAGGAAATTTTCGGTTAAGTATTTGTGTGTGAATTTACAGTGGCGGTCATCTAAATTCGTACAATTTTCTTTTCAAAGAGTTTATAAGGGTTAAGTCAAGCATATTTTCCATAATTATATGATAAGAAAAATTAAATATTAAATATATTAAAAAATTGTATTATTCCAAAACATATACAAATTTTACAAAGCTTTTGCAAATTCCAAAGTAAAATACATATGTCTAACTCGGCCATTACGTCGTCATTTCCGGCAGGAACTGCTTACAGGAAAACCAAAAGTGAAGAGGAAAAATTTTGACTTTAATTAAGACCATAAACTAGGTATTGGACAAAGTAAGGCTTTTTCAAAAAATGCAAATTTTGGTGAAAATTTCCCGACGTTTTTGTTTTTCATTCAAGGCCTTGTAAACTACTTACATCTTGAAGACCTGAGTAAAATTTAATTAAGATTGATTGAGTAGTTCGCAAGAAAACTTGACCACTGACATACTTGTAGTTTCGAGAAAAATTCGTTTAAAGCTTTCAATCACTATATAAGTATCTTACCCTGAGTATACAACTTTTCAAGGCTATATCTCCAAAACTGTTACTCGGATCAGTTCGAGAATTTAGGACAATTTTCTGGAGATGTTATGGCTTAAACAAGGCAATAGAAATTATATTTTTTGTACCCGTAAAACCTATGTAACTTATTAATCTGAAAAACAGGGCTCCACTAACTGTTCCTTATTTCTGATATGAGAAAAATTTAAGCATTTTTAATTAATTTACACTTAAATTGCTAAAACACTTCTTTTTTGTGATTGTGTTATATTTGGGAAGAGGCTCTCTTAAAGATTGTTGGCTTTGTATAATTTTTTTGGTGCGAAGAAAATTATTTAGTTGGAAAAATTGTATGTAATCGAAATATATAATATATATAATTGTCAGCCAAACACAGAACTTTAGCAATTACCCAGCAATTTTGTTAAAATTATTTTTAATCTGTCTTGGTTCTTGGAAGTCAGAAGGAGGTCTTGGAGGTTCTGCTAAAAGGCATTGGCTTAATGTATTTCTGTATTGTTTATTTAATATGTAATAATACAGAAAATATTAAAGACTCTATCCATGATCCCATGATCTAAAGAATATATCTATGAGGAATGCAAAATAGAGTGTTACCTAATCAAATAAATTGAAACGAATTTTAAAATTCAGTTTCTTGTAAATACGAGTAGAAAACTACAACCATTAAATTGAATATATTCATAAAACAACTAGAATTAGAGGCATCTGAAGTTAATTTGTGAAGAAAGAATGGCATTATTCGAAAAATTCTGTTAGGTATTGAGTAATAAATATTTTCTGGTAGAAAGGACCTTGCATAAGAGTCATAGAAAAATAAGTGTGATAGAGAAGTCCTGTTTTGGATAATTAATATAGGTATAATAGTCGACGTTTAGCAATATAATGGAAATGGATTGACAAAGTTTATTATATATATGTTAGTATAGTCCAGCTTCATAGCCGTTCTTGTAAGATCTCCATATGTAGATCTACGCTAGAGGAAACAAATAGAGAAAAATAACGGTTTCAAATTGCATAGACCCGCCAACAAAACATACGTCGCAACAATAATTCTGGATTTGTGTGTAAAGCTTTGGTCAATAAGTTCGCCGAGGTTAGGAACTCTAATTGCTAATTACATCGATCGAAAAATTGGCATATGGTGGATAAGCATTTTTCCAAACTAAAAAGAAAGTTACAACCCATACATACATACTAATTGAGTTATTAAGATTGTGTGCCGGACTTTGGCGATTGGTTGGTGGAAATCAGTTGAGACCGCTTCCAGTTTAATCCGACTGACAAAAACAAATACAAAATTTAGAATGAAATTTAACGGTTCACCTCCTTTAAATGAATCTATGCTGATTAATTGAAGTTAAAAGTTGAAACTTCTAACAATTTTGTTGGGTGATAGCTGAAAATTTTGGTATTTTTACCATATTCGAATATGGACGGGTGTGCTCCAATAATAATGCCAACTCACAACTGGGTTAAAGTTATCACGAAACCACAACTTAGTTTAAATTTAGAACTAAAGAGGAATATATATGAGTCTTATTATAAAACTGACTTCTGAAAAAGTTCTTGAACATTATTTCTTAGAATTAACTTATCGACATCATCAATAAAACACAGCAACAAGGCTTTTGACGAAAACAGAAGGCAAAGAATAACTTACAACGTGCGGCGTTAATGATGACATGCGTTGTGAAAAACAAAAATAAAAAACAAAAATGTGACGAAACTAAAGTTAATGCGTGGGGCTCACGATCAAAGAGTCTGTAGAAGCCCACAAACGTGGCAACTACCTTGTAGGTGAGTATATGTATGCATGTATATCTATAGATCATACATGCTTACATGTATATGTGTGCGCGAGTGTGTCAGTGATCAAGGTGAATTTTCTAAACAAACAAAACCGCATTCCGAGCATTCCGAGCGTTTATTACGTTGATTAAATTGACACACAATCACTCACACATAACATACAAATAGGCGCAAAACAATGCATAGCAATGCGCCGACTGTTAATGGAAAAAATGTAGAATATGAGAAAAGGCTTTTATTTGACGCTTTTTGGTTTGGGCCGTTGCGCATGCGTTAAGCTTTCACTTAAAATATATATGTATGTACATAGATGCAGACGTAAACATACCCACATTTATAGCATGCCTGTGTCGTAAACACGAAGTATGCGCTTAAAAACGAAATATGTCATTCCAAATTTTTGTGGGAAGTGAATGTGTGTGCTTAGATAAGGCCTTCACATTCAAGTCTAATCATGTGTGCACAGATTTCTGTTGATCCAGCGACGCATTTCTTTCTACATAATTGATTCTATCTAAATAAATAAGTGTCGGGCACTTGAATGGTTGGTTTACAGTCAACCCATCATCCTAAGGCTTTCGGATTCTAAGTGTTTTTCGCCATATACTTTCAGCTTTCAAACCTGATCCAGATTAGATTCTTAGCCATATTTTAGTAAATAGTTTATCCGGAACCAATTTTACAAAATTCCACTCTTGCAGAATTACAAGAAATTAATCGGAAGAAGTAAGGAAGTGCTATCTATGTTAACCGAACATTTTATTCCGTTGCAACTTGCAAGGTCACAATCGGCTAAATACTTTTAGTTGTTAGTAATATGGGAAGATGTTGAGAAAAGGTTTAACTTCAGTGTTGGCCAAAACGTGAAGGCATTTGCGTTCAGCTTCCTCAGCGAATTTTGTGTTATCTCTTCGATCGGCTGTAAACGGGTTCCATGGAGCAGCAATTTCAGTTTGTGGACAAGAAAAAATTACACGGAGCCAAATCTTGTGAATACGGTGGTTGGTCGATGGTATTCACTGTGTTCATGGTGCATTTCATTGTGTAAAATATAATACATGAATTTTTCTTCCACAATTTCGGCCATTTTCGACGGATGTCCTCACGCAAATGCCTCAATCCGCGAATATCGAAAAAAACTAGGAACATCACCTTGATTTTTAAGCGGCTTTGGGGTGGTCTTTGTGGCTTCGGATCGTTGTTTCTCTCCATTCCGATGATTGTTGACTTGTTTGCACGTCAAACTCATAAGCCTTATGTCTCATGTCTCATCGACAGCTATAATGCCCTCCATGAATATGGGGCGGAATGCGCGCGATCAAGCATATCCAAAGAGACCTGCTTACGGTACTCTTTAAAAAAAAAAACAATCAACTTTATGGGGACGAGTCGAGAAAGGACGCTTTTCATACCCAAAATATCTACTAAAATCATGCGAAAGGACTCTCGAGAGATGTCGAGCTCTCTTGCCATCTCTGTACCACTTTCCTTTTCAAGCACCATGTTTTTCACTTTTTTAATATTTTCATTAGATGAAAAGGTCAAATGTATTCCAACGGAGCATGCCTTCAACGTTGTCCGATTTTCCCAAATTTGCTCTGTGACATATAATAAGAATGTCACTTACCGAATTCGGTTAATATCGGTCCAGTAAGTCCCGATATATGGATTTTCACCTAAAGGTGAGCGGTGCTCCACCCATCGTCTACATTTGATGCCGGCTTCTAGAAAGCCTTCTACACCAAACACCTTGGACAAAAGTGTGTTGTTTACAGTATCTCAACTCGGCAGAAAAAAGCGATTTTTTTTTCAACTTTCGCCTTGGATTATCGAGACGAGTCGAGAAAGGTATAGCGATGAACTCAAATCAATTTTTGACTATAAACCTCCATTGAAGACCAATGTTTATTGATGGTATGGTGACTTCGAGGTGGTATATCATTCCAAAACGAATTTAATAAAGGCCGTCCAAAATCAGTTGTTGTTCCGGAAATTATTTATACTGTGCACAAATTGATATTGCAAAATCGTCACGTAACCTATCGCGAGATTCAGATAATCAAACGTATTAGTGGGACCAACATACATTCAACGTTTCTCGACATCTTAAGAGGTGGTTGTTGCACACAGAACGCATATTTTGGATACACGTCAACCAGAGTGGCAAATGTATAGGGTATAGTTCTCAATTGGGAATTTTAAAAAGCAATAAAGTGATTTAAGAAAATTCGAGTTGCTCCGTCTCGATTTCTATATTACAAAAGCACCAAGTTCCTCCATGAGAGGATTGATTTATCAACCCTCGAGAAAGGAATGTATTATGTATACAACCTTTTCTCCTCGAATACTTCCTTCGAACAGCTTCAAGGAAGCCACTACGAAACCAATCAATTGGTTCGGAAATTCTCACCAATGGACCTCAAACACGGTAGGCATGCAACTAATTTAATATGATAAATGTAATGCGTCAGTATGTAGATATTTGTCTGCACTATGTGTAAGAGCTTATAAATTTTGAGCTAATGCTTGAATTCGGCGTCGAATTTCATTGGCCCAACCGGACCGCCGCATTCCAGTGCGTATCCGGCATGGTGAAATGTTTTCATTACATTTTAAATTAGGTTTCGCTGTTGTTGTCGTTATTGTTAATGCCAGTACCACTACTCATAGCGCTGCACTAATACTAGTACCGTTGTTAGTGTTTTGTTTTCGTCACTTTCTTGCTGATAAACTCACTTGCTGTGCCGCCACGGAATCGTGGATGCCACAGCGAGTAGCGCTGATTCGTTGTGGTTGGGTCAGTGGGGCGGGGGGCGAGTGTCGACTTTCGCTGGTGCATTTAATCAGCTAGCTAGTCAACGAATTTCATTGTTTCTTGTGCAAGCGGCGGCTTTACAAGTCGATTTCAGATTTTTTTGAGACTCGTTGGAGTCTCCAAATTTTCGACTCTGCTACAATTTCTCGCTGTTGAGGTTAGCTGGGGTCTTTGTGTGATATATTGAGGCATTAGTATTTTTTTTAGACTCTTGCAACATGTTGCAATAGAGTATAATAGTTTTGTTCATCTAAAAGGTGATCATCTTAAGATGGTTGATGCGCTCAGAGCGCATTATTTGACTACACCTCAATAAGAGTGACAAATGTGGTTCGCAAATTGGTTGAAACGCATTCGAAAGTGTAGAAAATGGGCGAAATCCTCTCCTGATAACAGTATCAAAGTCGTTTGAATCGAGTCAATACTTCCCCGTGTCCTCATATTCATAATATAAAGATTTTTGAACTTCCGGGTGACTTTGTACCGCATATACCGTCCAAAATGTGAGTCATCTCAATGAAAATGATAGATCGTGTTTTACTCATAACAAAGTATCTTTGTGCATCAAATTGGGCGATAACTTGACCTAGCTCTTATATGACCAATAGCAGAATTTTCGAACAAAATTTCAAAACTTCATTTTTCACCTCAACAAACTTTAAACTGTGAATTGATGTACATATATGTATGTTCAGAGAGCTAATTTGCCTAAACGCCACATTGAACATAACACTGTATGTACCTTGATATCAACATAATGCAATAAAGTTGATGCGGAGTACAAGATGTGTTCCAAATAGTTTTTTCGGCAAAATCAATTTATTTTATTCAAAATAGTCTCCTTCTGCTTCAATACAGCTTTTTGCACGGTCCAAAAGCATGTCGAACGAGTGTTTTAGCTCGTTGGCCGGTATGGCCGCCAGTATGCTGGTGCAAGCCTTTTGAATGACCTCTACGTCTGCATAACGCTTTCCTTTCATGGGCAAATGTATTTTTCCGAAAAGGAAGAAGTCGCACGGTTCCATTTCAGGCGAATGCGGGGTGTGGTTAATGGTTAAAATGTGATTTTTGGTCAAATAATCGTCCTTCGAATGTTGAATTCTGAGCAATTTTTGGTCGTCAGTCAATTTGTGCGGAATCAACCGTGCACACACCTTTGGTAAGTCCAAATGTTCTGTCAAAATGCAATAAATCGATGTTTTGGAGATGTTCAATTCCATTTCCATGAATTTCAATAATGATTTCGGCTGATTTTTGATGAATTCACGCACAGTTTCGATGGAATTTCCGGTGATCACGGATTTTGATTGGCCCACCTGTTGATCGTCATTTATGTCCTCACGACCACTTTGAAAACGTTGAAACCACTTTTGCACAATGCTATGGGATAGGCAATTATCGCCATAAACTTGTTTTATCAATTGAAACATTTTGGTAAAAGTTTTACCAATTTTAATATAAATTTAATGTTAGCTCTTTGTTCGAAGCTCATTTTCGCACCGATAACACAAACATACTGACACTTAAAACGCAAAAACTTCACTACCAATCTATGAAATCTCATGAAATTCTCACTGGACAATCGATAAAGATAGCAGATTCTAACGCATCAGTCGACATATAGATGGCCCCACCAAGGGGCGCTACATTCAAAAAGTCCTGTTTACTTACCTTGTAAGATGTACTGAAACTTTTCGGAATACGTCAGACTTGGAAAAGTTTATGCAACTTACTTAAGATACATGAGGGAAATGTTATCTACTGAAACATAAGAGAAGCATCGACAGTATATTTCTTTGTGGATATTTTGGATATAAAACGCGTTCTTTCTCGCCTCCTTTCGATAAAGTTGAATTTTTTTTCAAAAAGAGTACCGTAAACAGGTCTCTTTGGCCATGCTTGATGGTGTGCATTCCGATTCCACATTCATGGAGTGCATTATAAATGTCGATAAGACATGGGTTTATGAGTTTGACATACAAACAAGTCAAAAATCATTGGAATGGAGGGGGAAAAACGAGCCGAAACTAAAACAAACCACGCCAAAGCCGCTTAAAAATCAAGGTGATGCTCATTATTATTTTCGATATTCATGGTTTGGTGCATCATGAATTTTTTCCAGAGGAACAGACGATTAATAAGGAGTTCTATTAGGTCGCGTTGAGGCGTTAGCGTGAGAAAATCTGTCGAAAATGGCCGGAATTATGGAACAGAATTGAAGGATCATAATGCACCATCGCATCGAGCCACATTGTGCCAGAATTTACAGCCAAAAACGTAAAGAATACCATAGATCAACCACCGTATTCACCAGATTTGGTTACATGTGATTTTTTCTTGTTTCCCAATCCGAAATTTCCGCTCCGTGGAAACCGTTTTCAGCCGATCGAAAAAATAAAACAAAATTCGCTGAAGGAGCTGAAGGCCATCTAAAAAAGTGCTTATGAAAGGTGTTTCGGGGACTGCAAAACTTTTTGGCATAAATGTGTTATATATGGTGGGGATTACTTTGAAGGAAACAAAATAAATATTGAAAAATAATTCAATATTTTGCCTTTTATTTACAATTTCCGAGTACTTTTTTTGTATAATTAAAAAATCCCAAGTCTTGAAGATTATATTGATGTACAAGTATATGTGTAATACATACGCACGTCTCTAGTATACTATATAGGTATATGTATATACATGGTATATATTGTACAATCGTCCATCATTATATCCGTCTTTGCAACCACACACAAACATACATACTTAGATACACACTCGTCTGATATGTAGATAGGTAGAAGGGAATGCGCATCTTCCCATCTATTCATCCACAAAGTTCATAGACACAGTTATTTGCGAAGGCATTCAGACAGCCTATTTCCATTTTCATTCTCTTATTTTCTACGCAACAACCCCGCTAGCGTCTCTGCCGTTGGCGATGCCCGTGCTGGTGTCGCTGCCAAGCACTATTTATTTGCAAAATTAGCGGCATGGGATTTCTTATTTTACTTTTTCCCTCTTTAATTCATCGTCGTCTGTTTGTATTGTACGACACACACACACACACACATACGCGCTTATTTCGTTAGGTGGTGGCCTGTTCGGCACATTTGCGAAAAGCAGCTGTTCCCCTGCAAAAATTTAAGGACCACATTGTCCAAATGGACCATGCTTTGAAGCAGACCTGGTTACATACCTAACCGCATGTAAGGCTGCTCTGGACCATGCCAAAATTTGAAAATTGTCTTTTTCGTCATCTTCTGTCTAATTTCAATCATAGATTTTTACTCAGTTGGTGAATTTTTCAAAGATGTGAGACACGTAATTTTTCTTATAAATTTTTATTTCGTGGATTTGTGTAAGCATATTGTGTATACTATTATGAAAAAGTGTAGAACTTTAATATTTATTGAGTGATTAGTGAATGTATTGAATTCAGTAACAATGTCGCTTTAGCGAATGCTGCGCGTGCTTTCTTATTTATAATTATGCCACTAGATAAAGTGGATAGAATATGGCAAATTGCTATACAGTTTCTAAACAAAAATCAAGAAATTTTATGTTTTTTTTTGCTATATCTCCAAATGTAAAAATTTGTAAAATTCTGCGGAAGAGAGCGAGAGTCCCCCTATCATTTGTTGATAAGCGATTTCGTCGGGTAAAAAACTGCATTTTCCAACAATTTTTTTCTCAAATGAAAAAATTATTTATTTTATAAGAATTTTTATTGTTATAAACATACAGTATTAACAAAGAAATCCTGAAATTTTTGGAAAAAAAAAATGTAAACTCGCCATTGCGAGACCATTTCTGGTAACCACTCGGAAAAAAGATGCGCCCCCGTTGGCAAGATAACTCCTTATTCTCTAATCACCTACTGTGAACAAATACGTGTTTAAGTTAAAACCTTAACTTAGAACTTGGACGAAGAAAACCTGAAAGTTAAATTTTTGTCAGACAATTTCACAAAAAATAAAAATTTCACTAAAAATTTCGCAACATTTTTTTTCAAATAGTTGTAATCGAAAAAGAATCCTTCATCCAAGTCTTTAAGAATTGTATCTCAAACACCTGTGTAAAATTTCATGAAGATTAGTTAAGTAGTTCTCGAGAAATCTTGACTTCAAAAACACAGTTTCGAGAAAAACGCGTTTAAAGACGGCGCATTTAGCCTAGCTAGCCTCCAGCGCACAAGTTCTCAAGGCTGTATCTTCGAAACTATTAATCGGATCAACTTGAAAATTTAAGACAATATTCTAGAGGTGTAATGAGGTAAATGAGGTTATGTATATTTTATATTCGATTAATTTAAGTAAATTTTATTATTTAGATAGCTGCAATGATGACTGCAGAAAATACAACAATCTAGCGCAATTGGAGAAACTGTCTCTAGGGAGAAGAACATTGCTCCAGCTACGTAATTTTCCCTTAGATGAGATTAGTTACTCTAAATAACGTATGTTTAATTTATATAAAAAATTTATATTAATAAATAAAAATCAATGACAATAAAAACAATTGTTTCATTTAGTAACATTTCACACAATAATTGATGGTCTAGTGTAAGTAGAGTATATGGTGATCAAACGAAGTAGTTTTGCTTGTGTCTCTATGTTATGCAGCGTTGGACCAGATGTGATCATGTCTAATGACATCACCATGTATGTAAGCGACAATATTTTTTTCATATGTTCGGAACACTTCGGTCACTAGTGTTGATTGAAACGTAGCGTAGTCTTGTCCTAGTACATAATGTGGTCCTACTTTTTGCCGTGTCAGAATTTTGAATTTATTTAGACGTTCGGGTTCGGCGACTCGAAAGTGCTGAAGATGCGTCTCAGCTGCAAACATTTCATACGGCAAGCGCTGCTTACTGAGCCAATTAAACGATGGACGATAATAAAAAAAATTCATAGTTCATATACGGACATATCTGCATATGTATATGCAAACACATATATGTACATAAATGTACATATGCACTTACTATAAAATTACATTATGCTTTAGAGGAATTTGAAGCACCCTAAAATTGCCCAAAACACGCCGCCAGTGGAGATGCATTCGTAATGAACATTGAGTGTCTTAATAGGAAGTGTGCATTTATAATTTCACCCTAGAATGAATGGGAGGCTACGAAAAGGGAGGATGCACATACACATACACATGCATATATATATGATCTACGAGTCTGTATGCATAAATTTAAACTTATTGCTCGTCTGCGGCGCATTCCCCGCTAAAATGGAAGAAGCTACGCTAAGTGAACAGCCATACATATGTATATGTACGAGTATATGTATATGTATGTATGTATACATGGGCGTTGTATGTGTGTGCACACAAACATACTTATATTCAATTTGGTATTCTTATTTTGATGGCAATAAAAATTATTTCTCTTTCCAACGATTCTCGATTATTTTTAAATTATGGAAAACAAGAACAAACCGGTCGTTATATGCCTAACTGATCTGCAACTACCCCATTATGGCTTCTTTTCGCATGCTTGCAAAGTTCTAAAAACTAAAATAATACCTTTTTTTTATTTTTTTAGACCCTGTGCTGTTTCTGAATTATGCAAAAATCCCGGAAATATTTGCTCGAGAAGCCATAATGACAAAAGAACACTTTCAGAAGGTACTTCAAAAAAGT